>NW_027152398.1:0-265000 GCF_040937935.1 Hyperolius riggenbachi | reverse complement strand
CCTGCTTAGCTTAAGCTGGAGGGGGAGCCCACATGGGGGACCCAGGTGAGGAAGGGTGGGCCCTGCTGAGCTTAAGCTGGAGGGGGAGTGCACATGGGGGACCCAGGTGAGGAAGGGGGGGTTCTGCTGAGCTTAAGCTGGAGGGGGAGTGCACATGGGGGACAGCCGCTGTGCCCAATACCCCCTTCCTGCCCTCCACCCCCTTATGCGGCGTATGCTACGCCGCGGGTCGGCTAGTATATATATATATATATATGTGTGTATATATATATATATATATATATATATGTGTATATGTGTGTGTATATATATATATATATATATATATATATGTGTATATGTGTGTGTATATATATATATTTATGAATATATATATATATATGTATGTGTGTATATATATATATATGTGTGTATATATATATATATATATATATATATATATATATATATATATATATATATATATATATATATATATATATATATATATATATATATATATATATATATATATATATATATATATATGTGTATGTATATGTGTATATATATATGTGTATGTATATGTGTATATATATATATATATGTGTGTGTATATGTGTATATATATATATATATATATATATATATATATATATATATATATATATTAGACTAAGTGCCTCAACCTTCAAGCAAGAAGAAGAAGTAGCGCCCTGCCCCCAGGGCCGGTCCAAGCAAGAAGGGGCTGGTCCAAGCAAGAAGAAGTAGTAGTGTCATATCAAACCAAGGGCAAAGAGGGATAATTTGCATATTCAGTAGCAGTGCATTGTGGGTAACCACAAATGTTCACTTATAGCTGAATTATTGCAGATTTGCTTCTGTTTTAAGAAGACAAATTACACCGCTTTTAGTAGGAGGTCTTTTTGGTCCCTTTTATCCCCCTATACATTCTTAGTAGTTTGGGTCACCCTGAGCTGCTTAGGTACTCTGTAGTACTGATCCAACCCCTATCTCATACAGCCAAATTAATCCCTGCTATGTACTGATGAGGACCAAAAGTGTGAAATAGGCTGCCACATGTGGGTTTGCTATGACTGTGCAAAATGTAATGCTATAGGCTTGCTTTACACCAATGATTCTGGATGCTTGCTTAACTTACCAAGGGTGAAAAGGAATCATTTGCATATTTAGTAGCAGTGTATTGTGGATAAACACAAACGTTCACATATAGCTGAATTATTGCAGCTTTCCTTCTGTTTTAAGAAGCAAATTACACCAAGCTTTGATTTTTTTAGTAGAAGGTCTTTTTGGTCCCTTTTATCCCCCTATACATTCCGAGTGTTTGGGTCACCCTGAGCTGCTTGGTTACTCTGTTGTACTAGTCCAAGACCTATCTCATACAGCTATATCAATCCCTGCCATGTACTGATCAGGACCAAAAGTCTGAAACAGGCTGTCACATGTGGGTTTAATATGGCTGTGTAAAATTTAAAGTTATAGGCTTGCTAAGGGTGAAAAGGAATAATTTGCATATTTAGTAGCAGTGCATTGTGAGAAACCACAAATGTTCATTTATAGCTGAATTATTGCAGATTTGCTTCAGTTTTAATAAGGCAAATGACACTAAGCTTTGCTTTTTTTAGTAGGAGGGATTTATGGTCCCTTTTATCCCCCTATACATTCCGAGTGGTTTGAGTCACCCTGAGCTGCTTGGTTACTCTGTTGTACTGGTCCAAGCCCTATCTCATACAGCTGTATCAATTTCTGCCATGTACTGACGAGGACCAAAAGTCTGAAACAGGATGTTTACATGTAGGTTTGATATGACTGTGTAAAATTTAAAGCTATATGCTAGCTATACACCAGCGGTTCTGGAGGCTTGCTTGGCTTCCCAAGGATGCAAAGGGATAATTTGCATATTTAGTAGCAATGCATTGTGGGTAACCACAAATGTTCACTTTTAACTGAATTATTGCAGATTTCCTTCTGTTTTAAGAAGGCAAATTCTACCAATACAGTGGGTGGCATTGCAGGAAGTGGCGACAGTCGAACGCACGCTGGAACGCGGAAGAGGTGAGTCCTCCCCACTCGATGCCTCTTACTAATAGTGGCGGCTGCTGCTGAGCTTAAGCATGAGGGGGAGCGCACATGGTGGACCCAGGTGAGGGAGGGGGGTTCCTGCTAAGCTTAAGCTGCAGGGGGAGTGCACATGGGGGACCCAGGTGAGGGGGGGGGGTTTCTGCTGAGCTTAAGCTGCAGGGGGAGTGCACATGGGGGAACCAGGTGAGGGAGGGGGGTACTGCTGAGCTTAAGCTGGAGGGGGAGCGCACATGGGGGACCCAGGTGAAGGAGGGGGGTCCTGCTGAGCTTAAGCTGGAGGGGGAGCGCACATGGGGGACCGACCCCCCCTCCCTGCCGCTGTGCCCAGTACCCCCTTCCTGCCCTCTACCCCTTTATGCGGCGTATGTTACGCCGCGGGTTGGCTAATATATATATATATATATAATGTGTGTATATATGTATATGTATGTATATATGTATATATACATACACTGTATTTATAATTTTTTACAAATGATTGACAATGAAGCAATGACAATTGTAGTTATTTACATTATTTTGTTGTATTCTATCTTTTAGGAGGAAACCATGTAAACCATGTAAATTTGCAGGTGAGACAAAACATTTTGGTATTTTGATATTTGAAATGTGTCATTTTTTTCCATTAGAACTTGATTTGTATGTTAACTTGCACACATCAATACCAGTATATTGTTGTGTGATTTTTGAATGCACACCTTTTTTGTGCATGATTGTACAGTTGCTGCACATTTTGATGCACATTTTCTTTTTTTATGTGTTTTACTTTCTATGCATTTTCTCCTACAATAGCATTTGTTCTCATTTTGGGCTGGATGGAAAATCTTGAAGAGGTGATGATCATGTTTTTGAGCTCTGTAAGAATTATAGAGATGTCGCAAATATCAAATTTTGGGTTCGTGGACACCGAACTCGAAACTTCCGTAAAAAAGTTTGAGTTCACGCTAACGGCCATAGACTTCAATAGGAAGGGAATTTTAAAACCTACAGGGAATCTTTCTGGCCACAAAAGTGATGGAAAAGTTGTTTTAAGGGGTCCAACACCTGGACTGTGGCACGCTGCAGGGGGATGCATGCCAAAAGTCCCACCAAAAATTACGTAGTTGATGCAGAGTTGTATTTTAATCCCTAAAGGGCAGAAATCACAGTAGATTCCTACATTTGAGGAATAAACGGCTGCTTTAAAATTTCCAGAGTGTGTACCCATGGTGGTAGTGTAAGGGTTATGTCCGCTTCACACTGACAGACAAAACTTGGTGTTTAACCTTCCTGGCGGTATGATTAATTGTGGCGCACGGCTAATGGGAGTTTTTTTTTAGCTATTTTTTTTTACATGTAGCTAGCCTAGCACTAGCTACATGCTTCCCCCCTCCCTGCCGCATCCCTCCCACCCCTCCAATCGCTGCTGGTGATCATGCCCATAAGGAAATCGCGTTCTGAATGGGATTTCCTTTAGGGCTTCCCCCGTCACCGTGGCAATGAATGGAATGACGTCATCGACGTCATTGACTCCGTGACATCACAGGGAGTCCCGATCCACCTCTCAGCGCTGCCTGGCACTGATTGTCCAGGCTGCGCAGGGGTCTTGGGGGGGGGGGGGGGGGGCCTGTTACGCGTTTGGTAGCGGTGGATCGGCAGCGAGCGGCGGTGATCGGAACAAACACGCAGCTAGCAAAGTGGTAGCTGCGTGTTTGAAAAAAAAATTATGCAATATATACACACTGTTCTGTTCAGTGAACCCGCCACTGTATACCTGTACTGTTCAGTGAACCCGCCACTGCATACCTGTTCAGTGAACCCGCCACTGCATACCTGTTCTGTTCAGTGGACCCGCCACTGTATACCTGTTTAGTGAACCCGCCACTGCATACCTGTTGTGTTCAGTGAACCTGCCACTGCATACCTGTTCTGTGAACCCGCCACTGTATACCTGTTCTGTTCAGTGAACCCGCCACTGTATACCTGTATTGTTCAGTGAACCCGCCACTGCATACCTGTTCTGTTCAGTGGACCCGCCACTGTATACCTGTACTGTTCAGTGAACCCGCCACTGCATACCTGTTCAGTGAACCCGCCACTGTATACCTGTACTGTTCAGTGAACCCGCCACTGCATACCTGTTCTGTTCAGTGAACCCGCCACTGTATACCTGTACTGTTCAGTGAACCCGCCACTGCATACCTGTTCTGTTCAGTGGACCCGCCACTGTATACCTGTACTGTTCAGTGAACCCACCATTGCATACCTGTTCAGTGAACCCGCCACTGTATACCTGTACTGTTCAGTGAACCTGCCACTGTATACCTGTACTGTTCAGTGAACCCGCCACTGCATACCTGTTCTGTGAACCCGCCACTGCATACCTGTTCTGTTCAGTGAACCTGCCACTGTATACCTGTACTGTTCAGTGAACCCGCCACTGCATACCTGTTCTGTGAACCCACCACTGCATACCTGTTCAGTGAACCCACCACTGCATACCTGTTGTGTTCAGTGAACCCGCCACTGCATACCTGTTGTGTTCAGTGAACCCGCCACTGTATACCTGTACTGTTCAGTGAACCCGCCACTGCATACCTGTTCAGTGAACCCGCCACTGCATACCTGTTGTGTTCAGTGAACCCTCCACTGTATACCTGTACTGTTCAGTGAACCCACCACTGCATACCTGTTCTGTTCAGTGGACCCGCCACTGTATACCTGTTTAGTGAACCCGCCACTGCATACCTGTTGTGTTCAGTGAACCCGCCACTGTATACCTGTACTGTTCAGTGAACCCGCCACTGCATACCTGTTCAGTGAACCCGCCACTGTATACCTGTTCTGTTCAGTGAACCTGCCACTGTATACCTGTTCAGTGAACCCGCCACTGCATACCTGTTGTGTTCAGTGAACCCGCCACTGCATACCTGTTGTGTTCAGTGAACCCACTGCATCAGTGCGCATACCTGTGCAGTTAAGTGAACCCACCTACCTACGTGAGTGCACGCAGTGTGATATACCACTCCGTGCATACCCGATATGGACAAAACAGGTAGAGGAAGAGGTAGTGCCAGAGCCAGAGGAAGGCCACCCGGCAGGTCTGCGCGAGGTCGTGTAAATGTAATTTCGTGTGGACCTGGCCCACAGTACAGTGCTCGGAAGAAGGCACGTCCCATCACCTCCCAAGATTGTCAGGACGTGGTTGAGTATTTAGCGACACAGAACACCTCATCTTGCTCAGCCACCAGCGCTACTACTAGCACCACTTCCGCTGCATTTGACACTTCGCAATAATTATTTAGTGGTGAAATCACTGATGCACAGCCATTGTTGTTACAGCCAGATGATTTTTCACCAGCTCATATGTCTGCGTTACGCGGCAACACTATGGATGTAACGTGTAAGGAGGATGAAGGACCTACTGATGGTGCATGTTTGGATTTTTCTGAGGCAAGCGAAGCTGGGCAGGATGATTACGATGCTGATGATGATAGGGATCCTCTGTATGTTCCCAATAGAGGAGATGAAGAGGGGGACAGTTCAGAGGGGGAGTCAGAGAGTAGTAGGAGGAGAGAAGTTGCTAAAAAGAAGCTGGGGCAGCTCTTCGTCAGAAACAGCTGGTGGCAGAGTCCGGCACCATGTATCGCCACCTATGTACAGCCAGCCGACTTGCCCTTCAGCATCAGCTGCTGAGGTCCCCATAGTGCCCACATCCCAGGGTGGCTCAGCGGTGTGGAAATTTTTTAATGTGTGTGCCTCAGATCGGACCAAAGCCATCTGTTCGCTCTGCCAACAAAAATTGAGGCGTGGAAAGGCCAACACTCACGTAGGGACAAGTGCCTTACGAAGGCACCTGGAGAAAAGGCACAAACAGCAATGGGATGGCCACCTGAGCAAAAGCAGCAGCAGCACACAAAAGAAAAGTCACCCTCCTTCTCCTCTTCCTCCTTCAGGTGCATCATCTGCTTCTGCCGCTTTCTCCCTTGCACCTTCACAGGCACCCTCCTCCACTCCGCCTCTGCCCTTGAGCGGTTCCTGCTCCTCTGCCCACAGCAGCAGTCAGGTGTCCGTGAAGGAAATGTTTGAGCGGAAGAACCCAATTTCGGCCAGTCACCCCCTTGCCCGGCGTCTGACAGCTGGCTTGGCGGAACTGTTAGCTCGGCAGCTGTTACCATACCAGCTGGTGGACTCTGAGGCCTTCCGTAAATTTGTGGCCATCGGAACACCGCAGTGGAAGATGCCAGGCCGCACTTATTTTTCAAGAAAGGCCATACCCCAACTGCACCGTGAAGTTCAGAGGCAAGTGGTGTCATCTCTTGCGAAGAGCGTTGGGTCAAGGGTACACCTGACCACGGATGCCTGGTCTGCCAAGCACGGGCAGGGCCGCTACATTACGTACACAGCCCATTGGGTCAACCTGGTGGTGAATGATGGCAAGCAGGGCGCAGCAGACCAAATTGTGACACCTCCACGGCTTGCAGGCAGGCCTCCTGCCACCTCCTCTCCTCCTGCTACATGCTCTTCGCTGTCCTCCTCCTCCTTGGCTGAGTGGCAGTTCTCCTCTCCAGCTACACAGCCCCAGCTCCGCAGGGCCTATGCTGCATGCCAGGTACGACGGTGTCACGCCATCTTAGACATGTCTTGTCTCAAAGCGGAGAGTCACACTGGAGCAGCTCTCCTGGCTGCTCTTAAGAAACAGGTGGATGAGTGGCTGACCCCGCACCACCTGGAGATAGGCAACGTGGTGTGCGACAACGGCAGCAATCTGCTTGCCGCTTTGCATATGGGGAAGCTGACACACATACCCTGCATGGCACATGTCATGAATCTAGTTGTTCAAAGATTTGTGGCAAAGTACCCTGGCTTAGCAGATGTCCTGAAGCAGGCCAGGAAGTTCTGTGGGCATTTGAGGCGGTCTTACACAGCCATGGCACGATTTGCAGAAATTTAGCGGAAAAACATGCCGGTGAGACGCCTCATTTGCGATAGCCCCACTCGCTGGAATTCGACCCTGCTCATGTGCTCCCGCCTGCTAGATCAGAAGAAAGCCGTCACCCAGTACCTCTACAACTACAGTAGAACGAAACAGTCTGGGAAGATGGGGATGTTCTGGCCCGACAACTGGACACTGATGAAAAATGCATGCAGGCTCATGCGGCCGTTTGAGGAGGTGACCAACCTGGTGAGCCGCAGTGAGGGCACCATCAGCGACTTAATTCCCTACGCTTACTTCTTGGAGCGTGCTGTGCGTAGAGTGGCGGATGAAGCTGTGAATGAGCGTGACCAGGAACCGTTACGGCAGGAACAGGCATGGGACCAATTTTCATCAGACCCAGCTGTTTCCTCAACACCTGCGGCAGCACAGAGGGGGGAGGAGGAGGAAGAAGAGAAGTCGTGTGCAGAAGACGAGTCAGACTCAGAGGATGATGAGCAAGGTGTTTCTTTGGGGGAGGAGGAGAAGGAGGAGGAGGGGACAGCGGCAGGAGAACAACCGCAGCAGGCGTCGCAGGGGGCTTGTGCTGCTCAACCTTCCCGTGGTATTGTTCGCGGCTGGGGGGAGGAGGTTGACTTACGTGACGTCACTGAGGAAGAGCAAGAGGAGATGGAGGGTACTGGATCCGACTTTGTGCAGATGTCGTCTTTTATGCTGTCCTGCCTGTTGAGGGACCCCCGTATAAAAAACCTCAAGGGGAATGAGCTGTACTGGGTGGCCACACTACTAGACCCTCGGTACAGGCACAAAGTGGCGGACCTGTTACCAACTCAGCGGAAGGTGGAAAGGATGCAGCATATGCAGAACCAGCTGTCAACTATGCTTTACAATGCCTTTAAGGGTGATGTGACAGCACAACGCCAGCAAGGTACCACTGCCACTAATCCTCCTCCCGTGTCCACGCAGTCAAAGACAGGACGCTCCAGCGATCTCATGGTGATGTCGGACATGCGGACGTTCTTTAGTCCAACGCCTCGCCGTAGCCCTTCCGGATCCACCCTCCACAAACGCCTGGAACGGCAGGTAGCCGACTACCTGGCCTTAAGTGTGGATGTAGACACTGCTGTGAACAGCGATGAGGAACCCTTGAACTACTGGGTGTGCAGGCTTGACCTGTGGCCAGAGCTGTCCCAATTTGCCATCCAACTTCTCTCCTGCCCTGCCGCAAGCGTCCTGTCAGAAAGGACCTTCAGCGCAGCTGGAGGCATTGTCACAGAGAAGAGAAGTCGCCTAAGTCACAAAAGTGTTAAGTACCTCACCTTTATCAAAATGAATGAGGCATGGATCCCGGAGGGCTGCTGCCCGCCCCAAGACTAAGTCAGTCCCCGCACACACAGCATCTCTGCCTGCATGCCGTGCGACTGGCTGCCTGGCCTGCCCCAAGAAGACTAAGTCGCTCCCAGTCCCTCCACACAGCATCTCTGCCTGCAGGCCGCTTGACTACCTTCTCCGCCACCACCAACAGGGTCCGGGACTCCAGGCGGATTGCTGAATTTTTTAGGCCGCTGCTAGCAGCGGCCGCTGTCATAATTTTTCGGGTGCGTGTACATGACTGCCTAATTTTTCTGGCTGCACTGCGGGCAGCTGCAACAACAAAAGAAAAGGCATGTACATGCGCCCATTCCCCTTCGTGATCATTACCTTGCCGTGGTGAAGGGGCTTGCGTATCACAATGAAGCAATGACCGGCGCCTAGATGAGTGTCTCGGGGGGCACACAAAAGATAATAAGGTCGTTGCTTCATTGTGGTCAGACCAAATTTGATCAGCTGGACAGTCACTGTTCTGTCATTCAGCTACATCAGCCAGGCAACCATATGGGCTGTAAAGCCACCAAAACCTGCACTCTCGCCATGGTGCGCACCAGTCCAGCACGGCCGTCACTACACAAAAAGCTGTTTGCGGTGCGTTACACGGTGAGTTTGGTGTGTCAGTGTGAAGCAGTACCTTAATTACACTACCTGATTGATGTATACACATGCAAGATGTTTTAAAGCACTTTAGGCCTGTCATTTAGCATTCAATGTGATTTCTGCCCTTAAAACGCTGCTTTGCGTCAAATCCAGATTTTTCCCGGGGACTTTTGGCATGTATCCCACTCCGCCATGCCCCCCTCCAGGTGTTAGACCCCTTGAAACATCTTTTCCATCACTTTTGTGGCCAGCATAATTATTTTTTTTTCAAAGTTCGCATCCCCATTGAAGTCTATTGCGGTTCGCGAACTTTACCGCGAACCGAACCTTCCGCGGAAGTTCGCGAACCCGGTTCGCGAACCTAAAGTCGGAGGTTCGGCCCATCTCTACTCACCACTATACCACCACCAACACTACATGCTGAAGCCAGCCTAGCATGTACCATTATGATCAATCCAAGAGAAAAGAGCTTGCTTAGGGAATTGTAGTATTTCAAAAGACAGCTTACATACATTGGCCGGGAATTGAACACTAGAGATGGGCCGAACGGTTCGCTGGCGAACGGTTCCAGGCGAACTTCGGGTGGTTCGCCTTCGCCGGCGAGGGCGGACTTTCCCGGAAGTTCGATTCACCCCATAATGCTCTATGAAGGTCAACGTTGACCCTCTGCATCACAGTCAGCAGGCGCATTGTAGCCAATCCGGCTATACTAAGCCCTGGAGCCCCACCCCCCCTTATATAAGGCAGGCTCCGGCAGCCATTAGCCTCACTCGTGTGCCTGCTAGAGACAGAATAGGGACAGCTGCTGCAGACTTGTTCTCCTAGGGACAGATTACAATGCGATTTCAGGTTTAAGATTGGCACACCTTACCGTGTGTAGTTTGGGTGCTCAGTTTCGATGCGAAAGCAGCATCAATCCAATATCAGTGATACAAGTTCGACTGGCACACCATGTCAATTCTCCAAGCAAGTTTGTTTGTACAGCATGACAATTGTTTCGGGGCCACGGAGGGTCCACTTCATCAGATAAAGTGCAGACATACGATATGGTATGTCTGCACTTTATCTGATGAAGGGGACCCTCCGTGGCCCCGAAACAATTGTCATGCTGTACAAACAATAAACTTGCTAGGGACAGATTAGTCAGGCTCTTGCCTTCTTAGCTTGCTTAGCTAAGTCTTATTGCTATAATAACGCCCCAGAAAAGCTCTTTTCAGAGCTCATCCTGCTCGTGTGATCAATTTTTTTTGATCACACGACGTTTGTGTTGAGTGAACCCACCTCGCTGCACATAACTACCTTTTTGTTGAGTGAACTTGAGTCACTGCATATAACTACCTTTTAAGTTGAGTGAACTCACCTCACTGCATATCTACCTTTTCTGTTGAGTGAACTCACCTCACTGCATATAACTACGATTGTGTTGAGTGAACTCAGCTGACTGCATCTATCTACCTGTTGTGTTCAGTGAACTCACCTCACTGCATATATAACTACCTTTGGGTTGAGTGAACTCACCTCACTGCACATAGCTACCTTTTGTGTTCAGTGAACTCACCTCACTGCATATATAACTTCCTTTGGGTTGAGTGAACTCACCTCACTGCACATAGCTACCTGTTGTGTTCAGTGAACTCACCTCACTGCATATATAACTACCTTTGTGTTGAGTGAACTCAGCTGACTGCATCTAACTACCTGTTGTGTTCAGTGAACTCACCTCACTGCATATATAACTACCTTTGGGTTGAGTGAACTCACCTCACTGCATATCTACCTTTTCTGTTGAGTGAACTCACCTCACTGCATATAACTACGTTTGTGTTGAGTGAACTCAGCTGACTGCATCTAACCACCTGTTGTGTTCAGTGAACTCACCTCACTGCATATAACTACATTTGTGTTGAGTGAACACAGCTGACTGCATCTAACTACCTGTTGTGTTCAGTGAACTCACCTCACTACATATAACTACATTTGTGTTGAGTGAACACAGCTGACTGCATCTAACTACCTGTTGTGTTCAATGAACTCACCTCACTGCATATATAACTACCTTTGGGTTGAGTGAACTCACCTCACTGCACATAGCTACCTTTTGTGTTCAGTGAACTCACCTCACTGCATATATAACTACCTTTGGGTTGAGTGAACTCACCTCACTGCACATAGCTACCTTTTGTGTTCAGTGAACTCACCTCACTGCATATATAACTACCTTTGTGTTGAGTGAACTCAGCTGACTGCATCTAACTACCTGTTGTGTTCAGTGAACTCATCTCACTGCATATATAACTACCTTTGGGTTGAGTGAACTCACCTCACTGCACATAGCTACTGTGAGAACGCGGAAGAGCCGCCGCCATGATCCAGCGGCAGGCGGCTCTTTCCGCGCACGGACACGCCACACACACGGAGAGGCAGCCGCCTCTACTCAGCATGAGGCGGCTGTCTCCGTGCAAGCGTCTGCGGGGCACGCAGAAACCGCCGCGTTGGATGCGGCGGTTAGTGCCCATAACCCCGCTGCGGAGACACCGCAGAGCGGGGCTGCTGTGGCTGGGACTCGTAGTCCCTCAGGCTTTAGAGTGACGCACGCGCGCGCACTCAGGAAGTAAATATGCATTACTAGGTGAGTCAGCTGACCAGGCTGGTCAGCTGACTCTGGCTCCACTCCCCATTGGTCCAGCGCTTGGGGTGGAGCTGGAGAGCAGTATGGGTATATATACTGCTGGCTGGTCATTTCTTGGGTGTCTGGCGTTGCGATCACATATGTGGGAGCACCCAGATCCGTAGTCAGATCCGCAAGAGTGCCGGGACCAGCTGGAGCTGTAATCCTACACTTAGCTAGATTCTGTTGATAGCTAAAGTACTAGTTTGATTGTGATTATCTGTTATGACTTATTGCCTGCTCGACTATCCTCCTGAACTCTGATCTTGTACCGCGATATTTCTGATACTCTGTTGCCGAACCCCGGCTCGTTCCTTGACTCTGCTTCTGCCTCCTGATTTTGTACCCCGTTATATCTGATACCCCGTTGCCGAACCCTGCCTGTACCTTGACTCCGCCTTTGCCTACTGTTCCTGTACTTTATCTGTCCGTGTGTTACGACCTGGCTTGTCCGACCTCGAGAACCGACCTCACGATTGGAGGCGGTTCCCCATCCTGTTAGTGACACTTCCTCCTGAGTGTCACTCTCGGACTACCCTTCCTACTGTCAGTCTGACTCCTCCCGTCTTGGAAGGCTCAGTTCTGCGGAAGGAATCCGTGCAGTTCCCCTTGCTGCACTGAGGCCGAGGCCTCCAAGTGTTACTGTTACACCAAACACTACACTCTACTCAGGTGAACAGAGGTTAGCTAGTATATTGTATTATCGGTGATACTGCAGATCACATATAATCTGGTATACGTCTGTATTCCCCGTGATACTGCAGATCACCGGTAATCAGACCTCTCTGTGCTTCACCGATCGTTACAGCTACCTTTTGTGTTCAGTGAACTCACCTCACTGCATATATAACTACCTTTGTGTTGAGTGAACTCAGCTGACTGCATCTAACTACCTGTTGTGTTAAGTGAACTCACCTCACTGCATATATAACTACCTTTGGGTTGAGTGAACTCACCTCACTGCATATATAGCTACCTTTGGGTTGAGTGAACTCACCTCACTGCATATACCTAGCTTCCCCCCGAGATGGACAAAATGGACAAACCAGGTAGAGGAAGAGGTAGAGGCAGACCCAGAGGAAGGCCACATGGCACTGGCAGGTCTGTGCGAGGTGGTGTTGCTGTGATTTCGTGCAGACCTGGACCAAAGTACAGTGCTCAGAAGAAGGCACGTGCCATCACTTCCCAAAATTGTGAGGACGTGCTTGAGTATTTAACACAGAACACCTCATCTCTAGGGATGCTCGGAAAATTCCGCGATTCCGGCCGGAATTAGCTAATGTCCTGGGTTCAAATCCCAGCTTTGGTATATAAGCATGCCTTTCAAAAAGTACAAAACCTTAATCATGCTACTTTTTCTATTGAATTGATCATAATGGTAGTATGGTTTATGCTAGGCCAGCTTTAGCATGTAGTGTGGTTCATGGTCTAGAGGGTAAGACAGATACCTACTACCCACTGTGTCCTGGCCTGGGTTCAAATCCCAGCTATGGTATATAAGCAAGCTTTTCAAAAAGTACAAATCCTTAATCATGCTACTTTTTCTATTGAATTGATCATAATGGTAGTATGGTTTATGCTAGGCCAGCTTTAGCATGTAGTGTGGTTCATGGTCTAGAGGGTAAGACAGATACCTACTATACACTGTGTCCTGGGTTCAAATCCCAGCTATGGTATATACGCTGTTTTGAAAATCTGCAATTCCCTACTTGATGATATAAGAGGATGGATGGATGGAGAGAGAGATTTTAAAATTTTTCCGACGGAATTCCGTATACGTCGGAATTCCGCGGAACAGCTCCGAATACCGTCGGAATGAAACGGTAGCGGAATTTCGGTATGACGGTATGCGGAATTGTCCCGGAAACGGAAATGGGCTCTTCCGACCATGCCTGCTCATCTCCCGCAGCCACCAGCGCTACGACAAGCACCACATCCACTGCATTTGACACTTCGCAGGAGTTATTTGGTGGTGGTGGTGGTGAAATCACTGATTCACAGCCACTACTGCAACAACAAGAAGAAGGCGCAGGTACAACACCTCATACGTCTGAGTTAGGTGGCGATAGTATGGACGTAATGTGTGAGGAGGGGCATGATGAACCACCTGAAGTTGGTGCAGTTGTGGAGCTGTCTGAGGAAAGCGAAGCTGGGCAGGAGGATTATGATGACATTATACGGATGTCATGTATGTTCCCAATAGAGGAGATGACCAGGGGGACAGTTCAGAGGGGGAGCCAGAGAGGAGTAGGAGGAGACGACTCCATGATAGAAGCAGAGGGAGCTCGTCCTCAGAAACAGCTGGAGGCAGTGTCCGGCGCCATGTATCGCCAGCTATGGCCAGCCAGCCAACATGCCCTTTAGGGTCAGCTGTTGAAGCCACCGTAGTGCCATCACCCCTGGGGGGCTCAGCGGTTTGGAAATATTTTATGGTGTGTGCCTCAGATAGGAGCAAAGCCATCTGTTCTCTCTGCCTCCAAAAATTTAGCCGTGGAAAGGCCAACACTCACGTAGGGACAAGTGCCTTACGAAGGCACCTGGAGAAAAGGCACAAACAGCTATGGGAAGAACACCTGAGGAAAAGCAGCACCCCTCAAAAGACAAGCCACCCTCCTTCTCCTCTTCCTCCTTCAGGTGCATCGTCTTCATCCGCTTACTCCCTTGAACCTTCACAGCCACCCTCCTTCACACCGCCTCTGCCCTTGAGCGGTTCCTGCTCCTCTGCCTACAGCAGTAGCCAGGTGTCCGTGAAGGAAGTCTTTGAGCGGAAGAAGCCAATTTCGGCCAGTCACCCTCTTGCCTGGCGTCTGACAGCTGGTGTGGCGGAACTATTAGCTCGCCAGCTATTACCATACAAGCTGGTGGAGTCAGAGGCTTTCTGTAAATTTGTAGCCATTGGGACACCGCAGTGGAAGATACCAGGCCGCACTTATTTTTCATGAAAGGCCATACCCAAACTGTACCATGCAGTTCAGAGGCAAGTGGTGTCATCTATTGAGAAGAGCGTTGGGTCAAGGGTCCACCTGACCACGGATGCCTGGTCTGCCAAGCACGGGCAGGGCCACTACGTTATGTACACAGCCCATTGGGTCAACCTGGTGACCGATGGAAGCAAGCAGGGAGTACGTGGCTGTTCAGCGGACCGACTTGTCACACCTCCACGGCTTGCAGGCAGGCCTCCTGCCACCTCCTCTCTTTCTCCTCCAGCTACATCCTCTTCGCTGTCAACCTCCTCCTCCTCAGCTGAGTGTCAGTTGAACTCTAGCGGTGCTGCCATCTCCTCTTCCTCTCCAGCTACACAGCCCCATCTCCCCAGAGCCTACGCTGCATGCCAGGTACGACGGTGTCACGCAATTTTAGACATGTCTTGCCTCAAAGCGGAGAGTCACACTGGAGCAGCTCTCCTGGCTGCTCTTAACAAACAGGTGGAGCAATGGCTGACCCCGCACCAGCTGGAGATCGGCAACGTGGTGTGTGACAACGGCAGCAATCTCCTTTCCGCTTTGAATTTGGGAAAGCTGACACATGTACCCTGCATGGCACATGTTCTGAATCTGGTCATGCAAAGATTTGTCTCAAAGTACCCAGGCTTAGAGGATGTCCTGAAGCAGACCAGGAAGTTGTGTGGGCATCTCAGGCGGTCTTATATGGCCATGGCACGCTTTGCGGACATTCAGCGGAAAAACAACTTGCCGGTGAGACGCTTGATATGCGATAGCCCGACTCGCTGGAATTCCACCTTGCTAATGTTCTTTCGCCTGCTAGACCAGGAGAAAGCAGTCACCCAGTACCTGTACAACTACAGTAGAAGGACACAATCTGGGAAGATGGGGATGTTGTGGCCCAACAGCTGGACACTGATGCGAAATGCATGCAGGACCATGCGGCCGTTTGAGGAGGTGACCAACCTGGTGAGTCGCGCTAAAGGCACCATCAGCGACTTGATCCCCTACGCTTACTTCCTGGAGCGTGCCGTGCGTAGAGTGGTGGATGAAGCTGTGGAGGAGCCGGAACAGGAACAGCTATGGCAGGAGGAGTCGTGGGACCAATTTTCAGCCGAACCACAGGTTTCCTCAACACCTGCGGCACCACAGAGGGGGGAGGAGAAGGAAGAAGAGGAGTCGTGTGGGGAAGGAGAGGAGTCAGACTCGGATGATTATGAGGAAGGTGTTTCTGTGGAGGAGGAAGAGGCGGCAGCAGCAGAAGAACAACCGCAGCAGCCGTCACAGGGGGCTTCTGCTGCTCCACGTTCCCGTGGTATTGTTCGTAGCTGGGGGGAGGAAGAGGAGTTGCGTGATGTCACTGTGGAAGAGCAAGAGGAGATGGAGAGTACGTCTGGATCCGACTTTGTGCAGATGGCCTCTTTCATGTTGTCCAGCCTGTTGAGGGATCCCCGTATCAAAAAACTCAAGGGGAATGACCTGTACTGGGTGGCCACGCTACTAGACCCTCGGTACAGGCACAAAGTGGCAGACCTGTTACCAACTCAACACAAGGTGGAAAGGATGCAGCACTTGCAGAACAAGCGGTCAATGATGCTTTACAATGCATTTAAGGGTGATGTGACAGTACAACGCAATAAAGGTACCACTGGCAGTATTCCTCCTCCTCCTCACCAGTCCACGCAGGCAAGGACAGGACGCTTCAGCGATCTCGGGGTGATGTCGGATATGCGGACATTCTTTAGTCCAACGCCTCGCAGTAGCCCTTCAGGATCCACCCTCCACCAACGCCTGGACCAGCAGGTAGCCGACTACCTGGCCTTAAGTGTGGATGTACACACTGCGACTGCGAGCAGCGGCGATGAACCCTTGCTCTACTGGTTGCGCATGCTTGACCTGTGGCCAGAGCTGTCCCAATTTGCCATACAACTTCTCTCTTGCCCTGCCGCAAGCGTCCTGTCAGAAAGGACCTTCAGTGCAGCTGGAGGCATTGTCACTGAGAAGAGAAGTCGCCTAAGTCATGACAGTGTTCAGTACCTGACCTTTATCAAAATGAACGAGGCGTGGATCCCTGAGGGCTATTGCACGACCGAATACTAAGTCAGTCCCCACACACAGCATCTCTGCCTGCAGGCAGCTTGACTGCCTTCTCCGCCACCACCACCAGGGTCCAGGACTTCAGAATTTTTAAGGCCGCTGCTAGCAGCGGCCGCTATACTAATTTTTCTGGGGCGTGCACATGCCTGCCTAATTTTTCTGGCTGAACTGCAGGCGGTTGCAACAAAAAAACAAAAGGCATGCACATGTGCCCATCCCCCTTCGTGATCATTACCTTGCCGCGGTGAAGGGGCTTGCGCATCACAATGAAGCAATGACCGCCGGCTATATGAGTGTCTCGGGTGGGGGTGGCACACCAAAGATAATAAGGTCGTTGTTTCATTGTGGTCAGACCAAATTTGATCAGCTGGACAGTCACTGTTCTGTCATTCAGCTACATCAGCCGGGCGACCATATGGGCTGAAAAGCCACCATCACCTGCACTCTCGTCATGGTGCGCACCAGTCCAGCACGCCCGTCACTACACAAACGGCTGTTTGCAGTCACTGCATACCTTTAACTGCATCTGTGACTGCACATTATACCTGGCAGTCAGTGCATAACTTGCACTTGAATGGATACAGTTTTAAACAATTGAAAAATACAACCATCTACAGTTTCAAACAATGTAAAAATACAACCATCTACATTTTAAAACAATTTAAAAATACAACCATCTACATTTTAAAACAATTTAAAAATACAACCATCTACATTTTCAAACAATTTAAAAATACAACCATCTACATTTTCAAACAATTTAAAAATACAACCATCTACAGTTTCAAACAATTGAAAAAAAAGGCAAAAAACTTGCCCTCCGTAAAACATTCTTGGCAAATGCTTTCGACTTGGTTTGTCTTCTGCTGGGTCAAGGGTCCATCTGATCACAGATGCCTGGTCTGCAAAGCACGGTCAGGGCAGCTACAGCATGGGTCTCAGCAGGCTCCCACTTCGGGCCGGAATCCAACCTTCATTCCCTGCCCATTACCCGTGGTGGCAAACAATGGCAGACTTGCCCTAAATAACGGATTCCTGTTAAAGGATTTAAAGTTGATTCATTACAATTAGGGCCTCAAAAGTCCTCCTGAGTCCTGTATTGTTATTTTTGGTCACTACCTCGGGGCGGGCGTGCATGCCTGCCTGCTGCCCTCCTTGCCTGTGTAGTGGTAACCGTTGCTCAGGCTCCACACCGGATAGCCGTTGCTCAGGCTCCACACCGGATTCCATCCCTCATTCCCCGGCCATTACCCGGGGTCACAATGCTAGACTTGCCCGCCTCCATAGGATTCTCATTGTAGTGGTACTGAACAAGTACACAGCAAGTAGAAAATGTAATTTAAAAACAAAACGTAAGCTTTTTAACAATGCCATGGAAAGTTGAGAAGGCAGTCACACATTACCTGACATCACTGAGTGAGGAAGAGCAATCTCGCCATGTTGCGCAGTAGTCCAGCATGGCCGTCACTACACAAACAGCTGGTAACTTGCGGTGCGTTACACAGTTAGTTTGGTGCGTCAGTGTGAAGCAGTACTCTAATTACACTCCCTGATTGATGTATACACATGCAAGATGTTTTAAAGCACATTAGGCCTGCAATTTAGCATTCAATGTGATTTCTGCCCTTAAAACGTTGTTTTGCGTCACATCCAGATTTTTCCCCAGGACTTTTGGCGTGTATCCCACTCCGCCATGCCCCCCTCCAGGTGTTAGACCCCTTGAAACATATTTTCCATCACTTTTGGGGCCAGCATAATTTTTTCTATTTTTCAAAGTTCGCCTCCCCATTGAAGTCTATTGCGGTTCGCGAACTTTTCCGCGAACCGAACCTTCCGCGGAAGTTCGCGAACCTAAAATCGGAGGTTCGGCGCATCACTATTGAACACAGGTCTAGTGCTCGGTAGGCTGCTATCCTAACCATTATACCACCAACACCACATGCTGAAACTTCTTGGAGCAGACTTACTTCCTCCCTCCAAAAGACACACATACATGCCCATAAAATCATTTAACAGCAACTGCATGCACAGTCTTTGTGGAACACCGTCTCTGTGGCACAATTGGTTAGTGCGTTTGGCTGTTATCTGCAAGAATGGTGGTTCAAGCCCACGCAGGCATGGCCTTGAGAGAACCCCAGATAGCCATGTAGATTCATCTCTCTCTCTCTCTCTCTCTCTCTCTCTCTCTCGTAGGGATCGTCACAGCTTTCTGCGGAATTGTATTTTCCGCAATTTTAGGCGGAAATTGGTCAGTCCATTCCGTTTGGTCGGAACAGAATTGATTTTTCAATCCGGCGGAATTCTGAAATTGCCTGTGAAATTCTGCCGGCATCCGTTGATGGTTTTAAGCTGAAAATTCAGTTCAATGGCATCAAGTCCTAGAGAGAGAGAGAGCTCATTTTTCTCTTGGGTATATCAGTGGTACATGCTAGGCTGGCTTCAGCATGTAGCATTGTAGTGTGTTGTGTTGGTGGTATAATGGTTAGGATAGCAGCCTACAGAGTGGTAGGCCTGGGTTCAATGCCTGGCCAATGTATGTGAGTTGGCTTTTGAAATCCTACAATTCCCTAAGCAAGCTCATTTTTCTCTTGGATATATCACAATGGTACATGCTAGGCTGGCTTAAGCATGTAGCGTTGCAGTGTGTTGAGTTGATGGTATAATGGTTAGGATAGCAGCCTACCGAGCGGTAGGCCTGGGTTCAATTCTTGGGCATGGCCTATGTATGTGAGTTGGCTTTTGAAATCCTACAATTCCCTAAGCAAGCTCATTTTTCTCTTTGATATATCACAATGGTACATGCTAGGCTGGCTTAAACATGTAGCATTGCAGTGTGTTGTGTTGATGGTATAATGGTTAGGATAGCAGCCTACAGAGCGGTAGGCCAGGGTTCAATTCCTGGGCATGGCCAATGTATGTGAGTTGGCTTTTGAAATCCTACAATTCCCTAAGCAAGCTCATTTTTTTTCTTGGATATATCATAATGGTACATGCTAGGCTGGCTTCAGCTTGTAGTGTTAGTGTTGGTGGTGATATAGTAGTGAAGAGAGCTACCTACCGAGCAGTCAACCTGGGTTCAATTCCCGGCCAAGGTATGTAAGCTTGCTTTTGAAATTCTACAATTCCCTGGAAAACGAGACCCTCCTCACCTCTGGGAGGAGGGAGGTGAAAGAAAGGGAGTTTATAGAGTAGAAATAGGCAGAAATCAGTTAGGGGAGATTTGAATTCCGTAAAAATCTGTGGAAATTCGGTTTGTTCCGCGGAAATTCCGAATTAGGGCTATAGAAATTCCGTTCCGTCGCTTCGGAACCGGAATCACCAAATTCCGGCCAGAATTGCGGAATGTATAATTCCGCGGAATGCAACGACTATCCCTAGTGCTTAGGTTTAATAGGGGGGGAGTTGGAGAGAATTGGAGATCAAGGCTACAGTTTTTAAACAGGGGTAGATACCATTATATCGATAATTAACTCCCAGTTAACTAGGTTACATAGCTTTGGTTTTAGAGATGGCCCAAACGGTCCGCTTGGCGGGTAGTTATCACAGATATCAGCTGCCCGCGGCAGGTAGTAAATGCATAGCGCATTCGACCTGCCTCCTATACCTCGTCATTGGACTAAACTTTGACCATCTACATCAGTCAGCTGACACATGACAGCCAATCAGGCTGCACTCGTCCATGGACCCCCGCCCCCCCCTATAAAAACGCAGCAGCGTCGGCCATGTTCTCAGGCTGATGATGTTGTTGCAGTGAGAGGAAGGGAGAGACATTTGGAGTGAGGGCAGCCCCCTCCTTCAACATCTTCAAGAAAGCCCTCAAAACTCACCTTTTCACTTTGGCCTGTTACCCCTCACAAGTGCTCTAAACCCACAGCTGAACTCTGGTCCCCTACCTTCCGTGTCCTTACCTCTCCCTCTAGATTGTAAGCCTTTGGGCAGGGTCCTCCTCCTTTTGTGTCCTACCTGATCATGCACCTCCATTACTGTGAACCCATGCTGTGGATCTGAGTGAACCTAACTTACCTAATCGCCATGCTCCACCCAGTGACTGACTAAGCATTACCTGGTACTCATACTGTG
This sequence comes from Hyperolius riggenbachi, assembly GCF_040937935.1. Lineage (NCBI taxonomy): Eukaryota > Metazoa > Chordata > Amphibia > Anura > Hyperoliidae > Hyperolius > Hyperolius riggenbachi. The sequence goes on along the minus strand of NW_027152398.1, from coordinate 244,245 downwards.
CTGTGTGATCTGGTTTTCTTGTATTCCTGTATTGTCGTTTTGCTGTATGTCACCCCTAAACATTGTCTGTAACCTAAACTAATGTCCAGCGCTGCGTAATATGTTGATGCTTTATAAGTACAATAAATAAATAAAATAAATAAAAGGAAAAGCATTAGTTAGCCTGTTGTTACCTTGCTCCTCACTGAATATTGATGCTGAAAGCACCCCACAAAAGCTCTTTTGAGAGATAGCCCTGTCTGTCGCAGCTAGGCCTTGCTGTAGTGTGCCAGGCCCAGTACACTGTATTACTATTCCATATCTTTTTACTGTATTTGTGATTTAACTTACTAAAGCATAGCTGTCTTTGTGGGTGACACTGTATAGATAGAGCCCACAGACAGTTGCCAGCCAGACCAGCTGGGATTTGTAGTCCCACCACTGGCAGCACATTGTATTACCATTGAATATCTTTTCACTGTATTTTCACAGTGTTAGACCAAGCACTCCAATGGAGATAGGAGTGTGCTAAAGCTGATATGACCCTGATGCCCAAGGGTCACTGATTCAAAAAGCCAAGAGTGGTGCTGCTGATCTTGGCTTTTTTTTCACTGTATTTTTGATTTAACTTACTAAAGCACAGCTGTCTTTGTGGGTGACACTGACTGCATAGATACAGCCCACAGACAGTTGCCAGGCCAGCTGGGATTTGTAGTCCCACCACTGGCAGCACACTGTGTTATACCAGCGCTTACCTTCCCATTGTAGCTGTGTGACAGCGCATTCTATTATACCGGTGCATACCTTACCATTGTATCTGTGTGACAGCACACTCTATTATACCAGTGCATACCTTTCCGCTGTATCTGGGATTGAACGTACTATCAGTGGTGCTTGGATACCTCTTTTTGATATCTGGATTGTTCCGGATCCGGATAGCAAATGTAACGATCGGTGAAGCACAGAGAGAATCTGATTGAATCACTGGGAATACAGATGTATACCAGATTATAAGTGATCTGCAGTATCACCGATAATCCGATATACCAGCTAACCTCTGTTCACCTGAGTAGAGTGTAGTGTTGGGTGTAACAGTAACACTTTGAGGACTAAGCCTCAGCGCAGTAAGGAGTACTGCACAGATTCCTTCCGAAGACCTGGACTCTCCAAGCGGGAAGAGTCAGGCTGAGAGTAGGAAGGATTGTCTGACAGTAACACTCTGAAGGAAGTGTCACTAACTGAACGGGGAACCGCCTCTAACAGTAAGGTCGGTTCGCGAGGTCGGACAAGCCAGATCGTACACACACGGACAGATAAAGTACAGTATCAGGAGGCAAAGGCGGAGTCGAGGTACAGGCAGGGTTCGGCAACAGGGTATCAGAAATATCGAGGTACAAGATCAGGAGGCAGAAGCGGAGTCTAAGGACGAGCCGGGGTTCGGCAACAGAGTATCAGAAATATCAAGGTACAAGATCAGAGTTCAGGAGGATAGTCAGGCAGGCAAAAGTCATAACAGATAATCACAATCAAAGTAGTACTTTAGCTATCAACAGAATCTAGCTAAGTGTAGGATTACAGCTCCAGCTGGTCCCGGCACACTTGCGGATCTGACTACGGATCTGGGTGCTCCCACGTATGTGATCGCAACGCCAGACAATCAGCAACTGAACAGCCTGCACCTCTCCAGCACCTCCCTAAGTGCTGGACCAATGAGAAGTGGAACCAGAGTCAGCTGACCAGCCTGGTCAGCTGACTACCTCTGGCTTCCACAAAAAGCCTGCCTGAGTGTGCGCGCGTCACTCTAACTCCAGAGGGACTACGTGTCCCAGCCACACCAGCCCCGCTCTGCGGTGCCTCCGCAGCGGGGGCATGCGCGCTAACCGCCGCATCCAACGCGGCGGTTTCTCCGCGCTCTGCTGAGACCTGCCCGGGGACAGCCGCCTCATACTAAGAGGAGGCGGCTGCCTCTCCGTGTGCAGCGTCACTGTGTGCAGAAAGAGCCGCCTGCCGCTGGCTTATGGCGGCGGCTCTTCCACGCTTTCTCACAGCAAAAAATCTGGATAAATCCAGATATCTGGATTTGATCCGTTTTGAAATCCGAGTCTATCCAGATATCAGAACCCATTATCCGGATTAAAATCCGGAATCCGGATTGAAATCCGGAAGTGGCTTTTAAATTGCTTCCAAAATGTCTTTTATAGTAAATGATGCATGAAGCATCATGTGTTTTTTTTTTTTGTTTTTTTTTTTTTTGTTTTTTTTTAGAAAAACAGCAATTGTTTATGTGGGGAGGTATAATACAAAAAAAAAAAAAAAACAAAAAAAAAAAAAAAATGGCTGTAAATTAACATCAGGAGGTTCCAGGCAGCTGCCGTACAACCCACATTGTGTCCTATGCACAACTGGGACTTCACAGTTTTCAGCCCAGACATCTCAAAAAAATTAAACAGTTTTTTTTTTTTCAACAAAATACAGCTATTGTAGTGGCGTAATAGTTGGTGGCAGACTGGAAGCAGAAGATTTGTTCTGTGTGGATCCTGGCGGTGGGTAGAGATCCCTGTTGTAGAGCTGGTGGTGGCCTGCCCATCCACCATCAGCTCCATCACAGGCTCAGCCTCTTTCTCCTCCAATGTGCGCTGATGACCCTGCTGGAAAATGGCCACTACACGCTGCTGCACCTCTGCAGCGTGACTCCCCCTAACAGCTGGGCGCCCAGTGCATCCATGGCAAGTGGCTAGCGGCGTAATGGACACTGATGCGGCAGAACTGCAGACGGTGGCGGCAATGCTGCTCCCTCTCCTCGGAGTGACAGCAGAGTAAAACACACTGACACACTAACTGTCTGTCTATCTGTCACACTGTAACAGCACTGCAATTAAAGTAAGCTAACTCAATACAAATTAACTATATATAACTGGTAGTAGTAGACTAGTTGTAGTAGTACTAGTAGAACTTCTACTGAAGGAGTGAGAGGAGCACACACTAACAGTCTATACTGACTGACTCTAACAGCAGCACTGCAGTAACTATTTGTAGTAAATGAAGCTAACACATTAGTAGTACTCTCTCTAACACCTAACTACACACAATATAAGACTACTAGTAGTACAGTAATCTAATCCCTAATAACCTAAAAGCTATACTGTAGCTAAGGCTGGCAGCAGGCCTAGCCTGTGCACACAGCAGGCCTTAACCTTGCCTAGCAGCTGCAGCTGACTGTCACACTGACTAAAATCAAAATACAAGCTAGCTAACTAAAAAACACTAAAATACTGGTGTAGTACAGGTGTTTAGGAGCAAAAACGCTAGGTTTAACCACCCTAGCGTTCTATTAAGATCGCCAGGGTGGATGTGCAGCAGTGTTTTTTACATTTTTTTCCCCCTATCATGCAGCTAGCCTAGCGCTAGCTACATGATGCCCCCCTCCCTGCGCTATCCCTCCCACCCCTCCGATCGCCGCCGGCACAATCGCCCATAAGGAAATGCCGTTCTGAATGGGATTCCCTTTAGGGCTTCCCAGTCGCCATGGCGACGATCGTGTCATCCGACGTTCCGATCCACCCCGCATCGCTGCCTGGCACTGATTGGCCAGGCTGCACAGTGGTCTTGGCGGGGGGGGGCGGCGGTTACGCGGCGGATAGCGGCACATCGGCGGTGAGCGGCGGCGATCGGGATCAACACGCAGCAAGCAAAGTGCTTACTGCGTGTTTGAAAAAAAAATTTGTGAAAATCGGCCCAGCGGGGCCTGAGCGGCGCCCTCCGGCGGTAATGGACGAGCTGAGCTCGTCCATACCGCTAAGGTGGTTAACACAGTAATACAGCACTTGCTTAGCCAACAGCACTGGCGATGTCTCTCAGTGAGCAGTACCAGCAAGGACGAGACTCTCATCTTGGCATCCACCTTATATACAGGAGGGGCTGGCCAGGGTTCCCCTCTGTGACTGGTTGCTAGGGCTTCGGCTGGGAGCCCTCTGATTGGCTCAATGACGTCATGGACGTCATCTCTGTGGTTATGCTATCCGGATCCGGGTATCCAAACTACTGTAGGTATCTGGACTGATTTTTGGATACCTAATACGTATCCGGATTCACTCGGATAGTGCATTCCGGATTTATCCAGCTATCTGGAATCCGTATCTGAGTTTAGATACCAGAAAAAAAGTTCGGATATCTGGATAGTTCGGGTATCTGGAATCTGGATGAGCATCACTGCTACTACTGTACCATAGCTCTCTATGTGAGTGACACTGCATACAGCTCACAGAGAGACAGGGACAGTTATCTACAGTGTCAGACTGGAAGGTGATAAAGCTGAGAGAATCCTCTTGCTGGCCAAGCAGCAGTAATCAGGTGTTGCTGCTCACAGTGAAGACTTCCTTCAGGTTTCTATTAGGAGTGATAACACAGGGTTACTGCTACTTGGCCAGCAGGTGGAATTCCTCAGTTTTCCACCTCCCAGTCTGACACTGGTTATCTAGGCTATTTTTTATTGCTGAAACCACCCCAAAACAAAAACCCTTTTGAGGGCTCATAGTCCAATTTTTTTTTTTTTTTTTTGCGTGTGTGAGACACTGCATACAGGCCAGGCCACAGTCATTGCTGGGCATTGCAGTTCTACTATCATCTTCTATCTATTACAAGCGAGCACACTGTCGATCATCATAAGTGTGCTTAGCTTTCCAACTGTATTTGTTATTGATATCTGTGTGTGTTACACGCTGCATACAGGCCACAGTCAGTTGCTGGCCCTTGTAGTTCTACTATACTCTTCTATCTATTGCAAGGAAGCCAGCACATGGTCTATCTGTGAGGAAACGCGGAAGAGCCGCCGTCTCTCATAGTGAGGCGGCTGTTTCCGCGTCCAGCAGGGCGTCACAACGCGGAAAAACCGCCGCATGCCACTTAGGCAGAGCGGCGGAATCCGCATTGGGAACGTCGGAATCCGCATTGAGAACGGCGGAATCCGCATTGGAGGCGGCCCCCGCAAGTGGTTCACAAAATACATTGCTAGACAATACTGGTGTGGCTGAGACTGATAGTCCGCCAAGGCTCAGAGTGACACGCGCGCGCGCACAGAGGCTGAGTTTAAATAACAGCCAGAAGTGAGTCAGCTGACCAGGCGGGTCAGCTGACATTTTCCACAACTCTCATTGGTCCAGCAATTAGGGAGGTCCTGGAAAGGTCCTTGTGTATATATACTGCTGGCTGTTCACTTGCTCTTTGTCTGGCGTTGCGATTAGTGTTGGGCGAACACTGTTTGCCACTGTTCGGGGTTCTGCAGAACATCACCCTGTTCGGGTGATGTTCGCGTTCGGCCGAACACCTGATGGTGTTCGGCCTTTTAAGTTCGGGTTCGCCCCGAACTTCTAATGGCCGCCGAACAGGGCCGAACAGGGCCCCTGTTCGGCCGAACAGGGCCCTGTTCGGCCGAATACTGCCCCCCTATGGGGTCGCAGGCATAAGGGGGGAGCATGCCCCGATCGCGGGGGGGGGGTCGGAAATTCCCCCCACCCCCTCCGCTAGCGCTCCCCCCTCTGCCCGCTTCCCCATACAAAAGTTTATGCAAAGTACCTGTAGTGGATGGCCTGGCAGTGGGCGGCACTGTGGAGTGAGGAGGAGGAGTCCGGAGAGTGACGCGTTGAGGGAGGCCGGGCAGCGGGCGTGAGGTCAGAGAAAGGGCGGAAGTACCACAAGGGTACTTCCGCTGAACCGCCCGCTGCCCGGCCTCCCTCAACTCGTCACTCTCCGGACTCCTCCTCCTCACTCCACAGTGCCGCCCACTGCCAGGCCATCCACTATACAGGTACTTTGCTTAAACTTTTGTATGGGGAAGCGGGCAGAGGGGGGAGCGCTAGCGGAGGGGGTGGGGGGAATTTCCGACCCCCCCGCGATCGGGGCATGCTCCCCCCTTATGCCTGCGACCCCATATGGCCCCCAAAAGCTGGATGTTCGGAAAGTTCGGGGTTCGGCCCGAACATGCCGAACATCTTGGCCATGTTCGACGAACTTTCCCGAACCCGAACATCCAGGTGTTCGCCCATCACTAGTTGCGATCACATATGTGGGAGCACCCAGATCCGTAGTCAGATCCGCAAGTGTGCCGGGACCAGCTGGAGCTGTAATCCTACACTTAGCTAGATTCTGTTGATAGCTAAAGTACTAGTTTGATTGTGATTATCTGTTATGACTTTTGCCTGCCTTGACTACCCTTCTGAACTCTGATCTTGTACCTCGATATTTCTGATACTCTGTTGCCGATCCCCGGCTCGTTTCTAGACTCCGCCTCAGCCTCCTGATTCTGTACCTCGATATTTCTGATACCCCGTTGCCGAACCCTGCCTGTACTTAGACTCCGCCTTTGTCTCCTGATCTTGTACTTTATCTGTCCGTGTGTGTACGACCTGGCTTGTCCGACCTCGAGAACCGACCTTATCGTTAGAGGCGGTTCCTCGCTCTGTTAGCGACCCTTCCTCCTGAGGGCCACTTTCAGACATCCTTCCTACTGTCAGTCTGACTCCTCCCGTCTTGGAGAGCTCAGGTCTGCGGAAGGAATCTGTGCAGTACTCCTTGCTGCACTGAGGCCTAGTCCTCAAAGTGTTACTGTTACACCAAACACTACACTCTACTCAGGTGAACAGAGGTTAGCTAGTATATCGGATTATCGGTGAGACTGCAGATCACTTATAATCTGGTATATATCTGTATTCCCAGTGATACTGCAGATCACCGGTAATCAGATACTCTGTTCTTACCGATCGTTACAGAACGCCAGACCAATTAACTATGGACGCACGCGCTGACCCTCTAACTGTGCTTGCCACTTCGGTGGATACTATCCAGCAAGCACTGGGCCAGCACAAAGCTTTAATTGATGCCCTTACAGGCTCTGTGCAAACCCTTCAGACGTCAGTTGATTCAGTGCGATCCCCTCCTAGTGATGACATACGGATGCCCGTACCAGATAAATTTTCCGGCCACAAGTCTGACTTCCGGAATTTTAAGAGTAGAGTGTTGTCATACTTCGAGTTGAGACCCCGATCCTCGGGGACTGAGACCCAACGGGTCGTCTTTATTAAAACATTGTTAACTGGTGACTCCCAGACCTGGGCATACAATCTGCCTCCCACTGATACAGCTCTGACCTCGGTAGAGGAATTTTGTAAGGCCATGGCCGTGATATATGACGACCCTGACCTTGCGGCAACCTCTGAGCGCAAGCTCAAACTTCTGCGACAAGGCAGAGGCTCAGTCGAGGATTACGCGGCAGAGTTTCGCAGATGGTCAGTCACCTTCAGGTTTGACAATATTTCCCTGATGAATTACTTCTTGTCTGGGTTGTCAGAGGAGGTCTCCGATCTAATGTTGACTTTGCCCAAGCCCAGGACAGTCGATGAGGCCATCACATCGGCCATTCGAGTCGACCATCGATTACGCCATCAGAGGCAGATTCGGGGCAGTCACCGTGTCAGGGTGACATCCTATGCGGCACCCTCCGCCGCACCTTTAGTAACGCCATCTCCGTCTGTCTCATCCCCTCCGGCCTTGCCTCCACCTGAACCAATGCAGATTGGTCGATCAAAATTGACCCAGGTGGAGCGAAGGCGGAGAATGACGGAACAACTGTCTATACTGTGCAGAAGCAGGGCATAGGGTGCGAAACTGCCCGAACAAGTCGGGAAACGAGTTTGCCTAGGAGTAGTGCGCGGTGACACCCTAGGTACACCATTTTCACCCCTTAAAGAAAAGAAATTACTTCTCCCCTGTACTATTACATGGGAGAATAAATCTGTGGCCACTGAGGCTTTTATTGATTCGGGCTCAGCGGCCAATTTTATAAACTTTGAGTTTGCTCAGGAGTTGGGTATTCCTCTCACCCCTGTGAGACCCCCCATTCAGGTCACGGCAGTAGACTATTCCCCTCTGCAACGGAATCGTGCTCTGTCACAGACCCCGGAGGTGAAGGTCACCATAGGGGTATTGCATGGGGAACAATTATCGTTTTTTGCATTGCACATGTCTACCTCCACTATTATCCTAGGCATGCCGTGGTTACAACTCCATTCACCTCAAATAGACTGGGCCAGTTAACCACTTGGTCACCTCGTTGTTTTCAGCGGTGTTTGGGGAAGTTGACCTTAGGGCAAACCAGAATTCAGGTGGGAGGGGTACCAGACCAGTACTCTGAATTTTCCGACGTGTTCTGTCCCAAGGCAGCAGACAAATTGCCCCCACATCGTCCTTTCGATTGTCCCATTGATCTCCATTCAGGTTGTGTACCCCCCCGGGGCCATTTGTACAATCTGTCAGGGCCCGAAAAATTGGCCATGCAGGAGTACATCCGTGAAAATTTGGCCAAGGGTTTCATTCACCCGTCCCGGTCGCCGGCTGGAGCAGGTTTCTTTTTTGTTAAAAGGACGGAGGCCTGCGACCCTGCATCGACTATCGCAGTCTTAACAAGATTACAGTAAAAAATCGCTATCCGCTGCCACTGATAGACGATTTGTTCACTCAGATTACAGACGCTAAGATCTTTTCTAAGCTAGATTTGCGGGGCGCGTACAATCTGATACGCATAAGAAAGGGCGATGAGTGGAAGACGGCCTTTAATACACCAGACGGGCATTATGAGTACCTGGTGATGCCCTTCGGGCTATGTAATGCTCCGGCCGTTTTCCAGGAACTCATTAACGAGGTATTCAGGGAGGTGTTGGGGAGATTCATTCTAGTTTATCTAGATGATATTCTTATCTTCTCCAACAATCTCTCTGAACATAGAAACCATGTGAGGTTCGTTTTGAATCTGTTAAGGCAGAACTCCCTATACGCAAAGCTTGAAAAGTGCATCTTTGAAGTAACATCTGTCGCTTTCTTGGGGTACATAATTTCCACCACGGGCCTGTCTATGGATCCTGCCAAGGTCTCCACTGTTCTGGAATGGCCACAGCCAGTAGAGTTGAAATCCCTTCAGCGCTTTCTTGGCTTCACCAATTATTATAGAAGGTTTATAAAGGGGTACTCCACGGTCATTTCTCCCCTTACCAGTCTCACTAAAAAGGGGGCAGATACCACTCACTGGTCTCCTGAGGCTTTACATGCTTTTACCACCCTGAAGGACCTATTCTGTTCAGCACCCATCCTCAGACATGTGGATACGTCTTTCCCGTTCATCGTGGAGGTGGATGCCTCGGAGGTTGGGGTGGGGGCTGTGCTGTCTCAGCGGTCAGGCTTGCAGGGTAGAATGCACCCGTGTGCTTATTTCTCTCGCAGGTTCTCCCCTGCAGAGAGGAATTACGATATTGGCAACAGGGAGCTCCTAGCCATTAAATTGGCTTTGGAGGAATGGCGACATTGGTTAGAGGGAGCTGAGCATACCATCACGGTTTACACGATCACAAAAACTTAGAATACATCGAGGGGGCTAAGAGGTTGAGCCCTCGTCAGGCTCGATGGTGTTATTTTTCTCCCGGTTCAGTTTTATTATTCCGTACACCCCAGGAAGCAAGAATGTTAAGGCGGATGCTTTATCCCGATGTTTCGAGTCAGAGACAGCACAGCCCTCCGTTCAAGAGACCATTATTCCCCAGAGGTTGATTCTGGCAGCCACTGGAACTTGGGAGGATTGGAGGGAGACGTTGGCTCCCTTTCAGCAGGACATCCCAGAAGGGAAGCCCGCAGGGGTCCTGTTCGTGCCTCTGCCATTTCGCCTCCAGGTTCTTGAGATGTTCCATGCGCATAAGAATGCAGGGCATCCTGGGGCATCTAGAACACAGGATCTGGTAGCCAGATGCGCGTGGTGGCCTTCCTTGGCAGCGGATTGCAAGGAATACGTGAAGGAGTGTGTGATATGTGCCAAGAGTAAACCCTCCCGACTGGCACCTGTCGGTACTTTGCAGCCTTTGCCCACCCCGAGAGATCCGTGGACCCACCTGTCCATGGATTTTGTGGGTGAGCTTCCCAGATCTGAAGGTATGGCGGTCATTTGGGTGATAGTCGACCGATTTAGCAAAATGGCCCATTTTGTGCCTTTGAAAGGACTCCCCTCGGCTCAGGAATTGGCCGAGTTGTTTATCACTCATGTCTTCCGATTACACGGCATTCCCGAAGACATAGTTTCAGACAGGGGAGTCCAATTTGTCTCACGATTTTGGAAAGCTTTTTGCCAGCTCATGGGCATAAAGTTGTCTTTCTCGTCTGGCTATCACCCACAGACCAATGGCCAGACTGAGAGGATAAATCAGTCTTTAGAGTAGTTTTTAAGGTGTTATGTGGCAGAGGCGCAGGACGATTGGGTCAGATTCCTGCCCTTCGCAGAATTTGCCCAAAACAATTTTAAAAACTCGTCCTCCGGGTTCTCTCCTTTTCAGGTAGTGACAGGGAGATCACCCAAATTTTCCCCATTACCTATAGCCTCCACTCCGTTTCCAGCACTGGAGGCCTGGCAAAGGGCATTTAAGGACCTTTGGGGGACGGTAAGAAGTAAACTGGAGAAGGCCTTTTTGAGTCAGAAGGGTCAACCTGACAAGAAACGGTCGTTGGAGTGGAAGTTCCGACCAGGAGACTTGGTCTGGGTGTCCACACGTCACTTGACCCTTAGACAACCTTCTAATAAGCTCGGTCCCAGGTTTGTGGGTCCATTCCCGGTTGCTAAGAAAATCAACGATGTTACTTATACCATCGATCTTCCCACTAGCATGCGGGGGGTAAGGTCCTTCCATGTTTCCCTTCTTAAACCAGCAGTCCAGGTGGGTCCCACTCCTCCTCCCCCTGTCTTGGTAGATGCCCAACCCGAATATGAGGTGGAAAAGATTCTAGATTCACGCTCTGTACAAAACTCGGTACAATATCTCGTACACTGGAAAGGGTACGGCATTGAGGAGAGGCAATGGGTACCGGGGACGCGCATGCATGCAGACGAATTAAGGAGAGAATTTCATGCCTTACATCCCGAGAAACCTGGTGGGAGTTGTCCGGAGTCCACTCCTCGGGGGCGGGGGGGTACTGTGAGGAAACGCGGAAGAGCCGCCGTCTCTCATAGTGAGGCGGCTGTTTCCGCATCCAGCAGGGCGTCACAACGCGGAAAAACCGCCGCATGCCGCTTAGGCAGAGCGGCGGAATCCACATTGGGAACGGCGGAATCCGCATTGAGAACGGCGGAATCCGCATTGGAGGCGGCCCCCGCAAGTGGTTCACAAAATACATTGCTAGACAGTACTGGTGTGGCTGGGACTGATAGTCCGCCAAGGCTCAGAGTGACACGTGCGCGCGCACAGAGGCTGAGTTTAAATAACAGCCAGAAGTGAGTCAGCTGACCAGGCGGGTCAGCTGACATTTTCCACAACTCTCATTGGTCCAGCAATTAGGGAGGTCCTGGAAAGGTCCTTGTGTATATATACTGCTGGCTGTTCACTTGCTCTTTGTCTGGCGTTGCGATCACATATGTGGGAGCACCCAGATCCGTAGTCAGATCCGCAAGTGTGCCGGGACCAGCTGGAGCTGTAATCCTACACTTAGCTAGATTCTGTTGATAGCTAAAGTACTAGTTTGATTGTGATTATCTGTTATGACTTTTGCCTGCCTTGACTACCCTTCTGAACTCTGATCTTGTACCTCGATATTTCTGATACTCTGTTGCCGATCCCCGGCTCGTTTCTAGACTCCGCCTCAGCCTCCTGATTCTGTACCTCGATATTTCTGATACCCCGTTGCCGAACCCTGCCTGTACTTAGACTCCGCCTTTGTCTCCTGATCTTGTACTTTATCTGTCCGTGTGTTACGATCTGGCTTGTCCGACCCCGAGAACCGACCTTATCGTTAGAGGCGGTTCCTCGCTCTGTTAGCGACCCTTCCTCCTGAGGGTCACTTTCAGACATCCTTCCTACTGTCAGTCTGACTCCTCCGGTCTTGGAGAGCTCAGGTCTGCGGAAGGAATCTGTGCAGTACTCCTTGCTGCACTGAGGCCTAGTCCTCAAAGTGTTACTGTTACACCAAACACTACACTCTACTCAGGTGAACAGAGGTTAGCTAGTATATCGGATTATCGGTGAGACTGCAGATCACTTATAATCTGGTATATATCTGTATTCCCAGTGATACTGCAGATCACCGGTAATCAGATACTCCCTGTGCTCACCGATCGTTGCACTATCATAAGCAGTGCTTAGTTAGCTTGCAACTGTATTTGTTATTGAACGTACTATATAGGATATCTGTGTGTGTGTGTTAAAGTGCACAGCCCTGTGATACACACACACACACAGCTGCTGTGTATTTGACACGGATTGTGTGCCTCTTTGTGATTACACACACTGTCTACCACTGTTGAATATTGTTAGTACTACTGTGTATACCCCCAATATGGACAAAATAACAGGCAGAGGCAGAATCAGGGGACCCCGCAGGTCTTTTTGAGGTCATGCTGGCATGATTTTGTGTGGCCCCTGGCCTTCAACCAAAGTACAGTGTTTAGAAGGCACGGACCATCAACCCCCAAGATTGTCAGGACATAGTTAACTTCATAATACAGAACACCTCATCTTCCTCAGCTTCCGCACGGAACCGTGACATATATTCCTCCTCCTGCTCTGATTCGGGCACCCCACAACTACTTAACACTCAGCCGGCAGCCACCACCATCACCACTACTACTAGCACCACAGATGCTCCACTTGAGATGTTGCAGGAGTTATTCACACATTCCTGTGATGAATTTACTGATGCGCAACCATTATTGTTACAAGATGAAGACGCTAAGGATGTTACACCACCTCGTATTGTCAGATTCTCATATTAATGCAGAGAAATGTTGTCCACCTTGCCCAGATCATTTACAAATGTTTAAATGCTTTAAGCTAATTATTTCAGTGAATTTCAAGATTTGTGAGTATGAGCAGAATCAGAATTAGATTGTTGTAATTGTCAGTATTATTTTTGGAAGTGAGCGGTCTATTCCTACAAGGTTAAAAATGAGATAGTATTGAAGGAATGTTTACCTGTCATGCAATATTTGTTGTGTTAGTAAGTTTTAACCATTTAAGGTCAAGATATACCCTGCTGAAACCAAAGCCTGCTTCATACGCTAAATGTTAATCACATAGGCCCATATGCAATTATCTTTTTCTCCTGACTTTTCTCCTAGGTGATATTTTTAAACTAGTCAATAAAATGCCTTTTGAAGCACCAGAAAGCAAGAAAATACTCAATGTTTTTGATAGTACTTTATCAACAACTTTTCAGTACTTTTCAGTTGAAAAGTGCTGGAAAATTGTTTTAAAAAGAAGATGAAAAATTATCAAACAGGAGAAAACTCGGGAGAAAAGGGGAATTGCATATGGGCCTTCGTGTTCAAACATCTCTAATAAGATGATCAATAATATATATTTTATTTCAGATTGTATTAAAACAGTTGTTCTATTATTAGGCCAGAAGCCTTGTGCTGGCCATTACCACTTGTGACCACAGGGGGCATCTAGAGATCCCCATCTAAAAATAAAAGTGAAGTCATGTACATGTATTTTTAGAAATGTTATAAAAAGAACTTGAGTCATATGTACTAATTTAAAAATAGTTTGGAAGTCCCCATATATTTTGGGAGAGAAAGTCTCTATAAAAGAGTTTTCAGGCTGTATATTTTAGCATTGCCTGATATCTTTGCTGACTGAAAACATCTTAGGCCCGAAAGCCTGCCTTCTCAATAGACGTGATTCTGAAAGCCACATCAGAGAGGTAATATGCATTATTCTTGGTGAATTCATTGACAATTAGTTTATATACACGTTAAAGACTTGTCATTTTCACACTTCAGCAGTTTTTAAGTTTTTTAGCTAACTTTTTTTTTATGCTATACTTCACATACAATCAGTAAGCATTACTATTTAAATGCAATAGCAAGCTTTGGGACAACTACCAAGCTTTGATTGATTAAGATATATCTACTTTAAGTTCCTTATATAAGAATAGAACTTCATATATCATTTTTTAAGGATAAAGCTATATTGTGTGTACCATACACTGTACAATCTCGAGACAACAATTATTGATGGAAGTTAAAATCTGCAGCAGAAGATTTTCTATGTTGATATGGACTTGTTTCACTAAAGGAACTTTTAAAATGTATTTTTGGATGATGGACAACAACTGGAGAGATGTATATTCCTGTATATATATGCTTTATCTATTTTTCATAACAATATCATTTTATAAAATTCAACAGCTGAGTGTTGCATATTTCTTTCAGAGGTAAAACTGTTAACCTATAAATATTCTGTTTATAGTGAGCAACGCACCCACTTCTGTCTAATCTTGATTATGACGACCTTAAGGCTGGCCCTTTAAGGTAGTTAGTAATCATTTAAAAGCAGATATCGATCAGATATTTGACAGATGGCACCCCAGATGTGTTAACGGGTTCCCTGGAATTAGATATATTCACATGATGAAAACATAGATCATGGTGAATTTAACCCAGGAAAATAAGCTAGCAAAAAGTTTTTATATGGTTAGACATGTAAACTGCAAACATAATCTGAAGCAAAGAAGGAAGAATTCTTATGCTTTTTTTAATCTCAGAAAGGAGATTTTATTTTTTGTTACAAGCACACTCATGCTATGGTCTATAGAAGACTTTAATAAATAACAGTTAAAGTTATTTTTATCTGAGAAGAGAAGCACTACCTACACATCCCTATATATCTCTGACGAGAGATTAAAGCAGGATGGATCTAGCAGTTTTTTATTTCAAATGCAACATGCCGTCAATATCTCAGAATACAGAGGAAATATTTGAGAAACACAGCCAATGTTTATAGTTCACAGTTGCACTAAGCAACACTAAAAAGAAGATTGTGCGCATTAGATGATTCTAGTAAAAGTGACATACCGTTTCCCTTATTAAGAAGAGGAGATAACAGTTTTTGTTTGGTTTTTCTTTTACAAGATATATTTTTATGAGAAGTACAGTACTTTATAACGGACATGTAAACACATATTGTGAAGAAGCAAATTCCTATTTTTTCTTCAAACAAATATAATGCAATGACTCTTTACAAGACTGGATGCAGCAGACTTCATTACTGGATTGTTATTAATTTTTTCTGTGTCTCTACTGTGTCAGAGGGCGCAAATTATCGGAACTGTTTTACAAAGATACAAAGACATAACAATCTCTCTCAGCAACTCACAGCTCGAAGAGGAGACCAAGTTTTACACATTTTTCAGCTGAAAGTTAAAAAAAAAGTATAATAATCCTTAAAACCACGCAATCTACATGACATTTCACCAAGCCATAATGCTGTATAAAGTTTATGTATACACAAAAAGTTAAATTCCAACGCAAGCCAACATGCTCCGTGTTTAAGCATCTATCAGAGAGAAAAAAAACTACGAAGAGCTCATCAAAGACTGTCAGCGAGTGTTGCAGCGGCTGGTAAACAAAGTATCATAATCCTCCAGTGTGCTCACCCCCTCCTTTATAGTAAAACACTGCAAATTAACATTCTAGCGATTTTTTTTTTCTCTGCTTTTTTCACAAGTTTTATATATATAAATATAAAGAAACAGTTTGTGCCATAGAGAACTAATAAAAGTATATTTTTATTTTTACTTTTTTCACTGTTTGTTATTTTGTTTGTTTTTATATACATATTTTTATGTTTATTAAAGATAATGTTTTTTGAGAAGAGTGAGCAGTTATAGTAAAGAAACACATATATTATAGTATTAACATAAGATTTTTATTTTTATTTAGTTTTAACCCTCAGAGGGGGGCATTCTATATATTTTGAGGTTAGAAGGCATCCTACACATCAGTAAAGTGACTGTCATTTTTAAAGAATGGAAAAGGTTGCCACCAGGACTTAAAAGTCTCACAGGATAATTTATTTTATCTGGCCCACCAGAAGAAGCAGATACCAAGAGACCAAAGAAAGATTCCTACAGTTGAAACAGGGAGATGACTAATTAGAATACAGACATAAAGCAACCAAGCTAATTCTGCAGACATCTGCACTACAACATATGCTCTGTGTGAAAAGCAACAAAGGCCTAGTGTGAAAGGTGAAGCCTAAATGGACAATGATCTCTTAAAGATACACAAAGGAGAAAAAGTGAAGTACACTGAAGCACTGGAAGAATTGTGTTCACATAATCCACTAATAAGGAGAGTAATGAAGATAAAAGGACATTATTTTTTTCTGATAATATTAGGGATGCTCGGAAAATTCCGTACAATTGTTAATTCCGTGATTCCGGCCGGAATTAGATTAATTCTCTCTCTCTCTCTCTCTCTCTCTCTTCCCTACTGGATGATATGAGAGAGAGAGAGAGATTTTCCGATGGAATTCCGTATACCGTGGAATTCCACGGAACAGCTTCGGAATGAAACGGTAGCGAAATTTCGGATCGGCGGTATGCGGAATTACCGCGGAACGATAAATTGCAATTCTGAGCACCCCTGGTTAATATACCTTACAAGTAACAAGATAGAAGTCAAGTTAAGACAAACCATGACATATGAACACACATAAGTGATATGCTATTTTTGAGGCACTACTTGAAACATGTAATTTTTCCTGCAGAAAAAAAAGAAAATACTGTTTTGATTTTCACAGATGAACTACGATAAGGCTTAAAGAAACACTAGCAAGGAAAGATTGAACTTTCTGCTATAACTTGAATACCTGACCAAACAGGTAGTGTTGGGCGAACAGTGTTCGCCACTGTTCGGGTTCTGCAGAACATCACCCTGTTCGGGTGATGTTCGAGTTCGGCCGAACACCTAATGGTGTTCGGCCAAACTGTTCGGGTTCGCCCGAACTGCTCAATGGCCGGCCGAACAGGGCCCTGTTCGGCCGAATACGGCCCCCCTATGGGGTCGCAGGCATAAGGGGGGAGCATGCCCCGATCATGGGGGGGTCGGAAATTCCCCCCACCCCCTCCGCTAGCGCTCCCCCATCTGCCCGCTTCCCCATAAAAAAAGTTTGTTGAAAGTTAAAAGTTTAATGCAAATTAAATAGTACCGGTGGCTGGCAGTGGAGTGAGGAGGAGGAGTCTGAGTAGGAGAGTGACGCATTAAGTCCGGGCAGCGGGTGGTTCAGCGGTAGTACCATTGTGGTACTTCCGCCCTTTCTCTGACCTCACGTCCTCTACGTGATGACGCATACGAGGGTACGCGTGACGCGTACCCTCGTATGCAGAGGACGTGAGGTCAGAGAAAGGGCGGAAGTACCACAAGGGTACTACCGCTGAATCGCCCGCTGCCCGGCCTCAACGCGTCACTCTCCTACTCTGACTCCTCCTCCTCACTCCACTGCCAGCCACCGGTACTATTTAACTTGCATTAAACTTTTTTTATGGGGAAGCGGGCAGAGGGGGGAGCGCTAGTGGAGGGGGTGGGGGGAATTTCCGACCCCCCCCGCGATTGGGGCATGCTCCCCCCTTATGCCTGCGACCCCATAGGGCCCCCAAAATGGGCATGTTCGGGGGTCCCATTGACTTCCATTGAGTTCGGGGTTCGGGCCGAACATGCCGAACATCTGGCCCATGTTCGGCCCGAACCCGAACATCCAGGTGTTCGCCCAACACTACAAACAGGTAAAAATACAACCTGCACCTAGTAACATCAAAAAATAAAATATTTTTGTTTCAGAATCACATGTGACAAGGTAGTTATTTTATGCTGAAGGTCACCAAGAATGTTGCATATTATATATGTTTTGCCTCTCTTTACTTTTTTATATTTTTAAGGTGCTGAAACTAACATCCTACTCTACAATCCATAAAGATGCCACTATTATGGTGTTGGCTGTGTCTGCCGCTACTACTGCATACTGAAGCGGAACGGCATAATCTACAAGGAAAACTTCAAAATAAATTGATCCTGATGCATCAACAATATGCTCAGCGCTTGAACAAGAGCGACTGTTGGATCTGTCCACATACTCCACTATCCGCAAAAATCATGCCTTACCTAGCAATTCCAGTACCACTAGAAGAATTGGTAAATACTACACATGCAAGTTATGGGACATTTTCTACAGAAAAATTCAATTACTCCATACATGGACTACAACTGACAACATGGATGTATGCTCCCTGGTGGACAATTGAAAGAGAAAATCCTGTTCAATTAAACAAAGGACAGTCATACATATGTTTGAACCCTAAAAATTGCAAAAATAGCTCTACTGGTTCATCACATCATTTGGGATATACTCCAAAAGGAACACTTTTAAATCTACACTGTAACTGGGAAAAAGGCCTAACTTACAAGTTGACTGAAAAAGGAAAACAATATGAAAATCTCTTTGCAAATAAAACTTGGAGAGAACCACTGTTCACTTATGCATTTCAAGGAAGCATCTTAGGACAAATCAAACTGCCATATAACTGGTTCTGGGCTTGTGGAAATACAGCGTACAAATTATTACCTATAGGTGGAAAAGGAAGGTGTACAATCATAAAAATAGCACCCACCACTTGGTTTGTCGAGAAAGACCAGATAAGCATTGAGCAAATTTCCAATCATCATATGTACAAGAGAAGTGCTGATGGAACTAAGGAAGGAAGACTCCTTTAAAGAGACACTGAAGCGAAAAAAAAAATATTATGATTTGTATGTGTAGTACAGCTAAGAAATAAAACATTAAGATCAGATACATCAGTCTAATTGTTTCCAGTACAGGAAGAGTTAAGAAACTCTAGTTGTTATCTCTATGCAAAAAAGCCATAAGCTTTACAACTTTCAAAGTCGTGGAGAGGGCTGTTTTCTGACTTTTATTATCTCAACTGTAAGTGAACTATTTACTTTTTCTCTGCCAGAGGAGAGGTCATTACTTCACAGACTGCTCTGAAAGACTCATTTTGAATGCTGAGTGTCGTGTAATCTGCACATATTAGAGAATGATGCAATGTTAGAAAAAACACTATATACCTGAAAATAAAAATATGAGAATATTTTCTTTGCTGCTAATCTTCTAGTAATTATTCATAGTACACAACCAATTCACTATATCATATTTTTTTTTTCGCTTCAGTGTCTCTTTAAGTACCATGGTATGCAAAAGTTGGTGTGTATACTGGACTGAATGGAACAGGAGGACTAACCCTAATAAACTCGCAAAATATAGAATTGCTTGCTGGACTAGTTGATAATGTTGCTGATGAAATATTTCAAACTATTGGAATAGTGAATGAAGAGTTAAAATGGCATACTAAGATGTTGGCTCAGCATACTCTGGTGTTAGATTTGCAGCATAAGGAGGAACATGTGCAATTGTAGGAGCTGCTTGTTGTAACTACATACATCAAAACTGTAGTGAAATAATAGAAGGGCACTTGAAACATATGGAAGATGTGAAATACAATACAATAACATTTGTAAAGCGCTTTTCTCCCATAGGACTCAAAGCGCATAGTTGTGTCTCAGATTAATACAGGGTTGCAGGCTGGGTTGTGTTACAGAGGAGATAGTCAGATGTTCATGAATGCCAGACTAAAGAGGTAGGTTTTCAGTTTAGACTTAAATGCTTCCAGGGATGGAGCTGTCCTGATTGGGTGTGGCAGGGAGTTCCAAAGTGTAGGGGCAGCATGACAAAAGGCTCCGTCTCCAAAGGTTTTTGAGGTGGACTCTGGAGGTGACCATGGTGTTGTGTCCTTTTGATCTAAGATTGTGGGGGGTGTGATGCAGTTGCAACAAGTCCTTCAGGTATCCAGGGCCCAGATTGTGCAAGGATTTGAATGTCAGTAATCCAATCGTAAACATAATTCTCCACCTCCGCCTTCAGAAAGAGAAATTCAGAAATAGTATCATTGGAGTTTCTCAACACAGTTAATTGGTTTTCCGGATGGATTGGAAACATGCTAAATACAATTATTTGCATTTTCATTGTTGCAATTGCCATATATATAGGCATTCGTTTTTTTTTGTTTGTTTGTTGTATCAATAAAATGACAACTGCTTGCAATGCAACAGAGTGGATTAAAGCGGAGTACTACTTTAATCAGAAGAAGAAAATATTATAAGAGACATTCAGACAAATGTTCTAGCAGACTTATCAGAAAGACAGCTTTGCTAACTAGTTGAAGAAATTGTTTATGAAAAGTGACTCTTATCAAACTAATTGATACTAAACTATCCCATTAATTTCATCATTGAAGAAAACACATCCATATAACATACCAAAATTCACATACAAAGATGCTCACAGTCTACTTCATAAGTGACAAAAGACTTTCAAATCAGCGGTAAAGATCCTGATTAATTCAAGAGAAAGAATTACTTCATAATACTGGAAAGATGAAACATGAAGTGGAGAAGCACCCTCAACAATGTGATGTTAGTAAATGTGGTTCATGGAGAACATATTTGAAAATGCTTACTACAACTGAATACATTGCAATTTGCATTGCCAAGAACTTTTCAATGTCTAAGCTCTCAATATGACATCTACATTAAATGGAAAGATGACTTCACTACAACATCACTACATAGATCCTGCTGGTGAACTACACACACTTTGTTCTACTACATACCATTTGTAAAAACCTTGCAGTATAAGAAAGGTGTAATAAACTGTATTAATAAATACTAACTCACTCACTAACTAATGAACCTGTTGAAAGCTAACAAATAATATTTTAAATGCATTATGCTACAAAGATACCTGTTTGTACAAATATATATAAAAAGAGAGAACCGAGAGCCAAATATAGTGTAGTAGGTAATAATAAATGGGTAAAATAGAAAAGAGTACAAAGTTATACTCCCACCAACCAGGGTTACCTCCAGGCAACCACAGTAATAGGCAGGTGAGGAGATTGTCCTGTCCTCACTCAGGGTTAAGAAGTCACTCTCTGTAGATAGGAAGAACAAGGGGTATCCCCCTCCACCAGGGGTGGATATTATGTCTAGTGTAATGGATAACCGAGGCACCAAAAGGATAAAATCAGTTGTTAAAAAGTTTAAAAATGCTTTGGAGGCAGTTGGTGGACTTACCTCCTGTAAGCAGACACAACAAGCTGTGTATTCAAAAAACAAAGTAGATTTATTGGTACACTCCAGGGTATATTCGCAACACGTTATATTCCCGCTTCCTCAGGCAATAATTAACAGGAGTACACACAGTGCAGTCTTAAGGTCACGATACGCGCCTCACACCAGAAATTGAGTCAGGGAAAAAGCAACACCCACCTAGGGACATCAGCCTTATGAAGGCACTTGATAAACAAGCACAAACACCAATGGGATGAGCACATAAGAAAAAGCAGCATGAAAATGCAAAGCCACCTTCTGCCTCCTCTTCCTCCTCCAGGTACAGCATCTTCAGCCGCTGTATCCTCTGCTGCCCTTGCACCTTCACAGCCACCCTCCTCCACTCCGCCTCTCACATTGAACAGTTCCTGCTCCTCTGCCCACAGCAACCAGGCATCCATAAAGGAAATATTTGGACAGAAGAAGCCAATGTCTGCTAGTCATCCCCTTACCTGGCGTCTGACCGCTGGTTTGGAGGAACTGTTAGCCCGCTGTGAGGAAACGCGGAAAAGCCGCCGTCTCTCATAGTGAGGCGGCTGTTTCCGCGTCCAGCAGGGTGTCACAACGTGGTAAAACCGCCGCTTGCCGCTTAGGCAGAGCGGCGGAATCTGCATCGGGAACGGCGGAATCCGCATTGAGAACGGCGGAATCCGCATTAGAGGCGGCCCCCGCTAGCGGTTCACATGATACATTGCAAGACAGTACTGGTGTGGCTGGGACTGATAGTCCACCAGGGCTCAGAGTGACACGCGCGCGCGCACAGAGGCTGAGTTTAAATACAGTCAGAAGTTAGTCAGCTGACCAGGCGGGTCAGCTGACATTTTCCACTACTCTCATTGGTCCAGCAATTAGGGAGGTCCTGGAAAGGTCCTTGTGTATATATACTGCTGGCTGTTCACTTGTTCCTTGTCTGGCGTTGCGATCACATACGTGGGAGCACCCAGATCCGTAGTCAGATCCATTAGTGTGCCGGGACCAGCTGGAGCTGTAATCCTACACTAAGCTAGATTCTGTTGATAGCTTAAAATACTAGTTTGATTGTGATTATCTGTTATGACCTTGCCTGCATTGACTATCCTCCTGAACTCTGATCTTGTACTTCAATATTTCTGATACCTGTTGCCGAACCCCGGCTCGTCCTTAGACTCTGTTTCTGCCTCTTGATTTTGTACCCCGATATTTCTGATACCTGTTGCCGAACCCTGCCTGTACCTAGACTCCGCCTTTGTCATCTGTATCTGTACTTTATCTGTCCGTGTGTTACATCCTGGCTTGTCCGACCCCGAGAACCGACCTCACCATTGGAGGCGGTTCCCCGTCCTGTTAGTGACACTTCCTCCTGAGTGTCACTCTCAGACTATCCTTCCTACTGTCAGACTGACTCCTCCCGTCTTGGAGAGCTCAGATCTGCGGAAGGAATTCGTGCAGTACTCCTTGCTGCACTGAGGCCTAGGCCTCCAAGTGTTACTGTTACACCAAACACTACACTCTACTTAGGTGAACAGAGGTTAGTTAGTATATCGGATTATCGGTGATACTGCAGATCCCGTATAATCTGGTATATATCTGTATTACCTGTGATACTGCAGATCACCGGTAATCAGATCCTCTCTGTGCTTCACCGATCGTTACAGAACGCCAGACCAAAAAACAGATGGAACGCGCTGATCCTCTGACTGTGCTTGCCACTTCGGTGGACAGTATCCATCAAGCACTGGGCCAGCACAAAGCCTTAATCGATGCCCTATCAGGCTCAGTGCGAACCCTCCAGACGTCAGTTGATTCAGTGCGATCCCCTCCTAGTGACGACATTCGCATGCCTGTACCTGACAAATTTTCCGGCCACAAGTCTGACTTCCGGAATTTCAAAAGTAGAGTGTTGTCATACTTCGATTTGAGACCCCGATCCTCAGGGACTGAGACCCATCGGGTCATTTTCATTAAAACTTTGTTAACCGGTGACTCCCAGACCTGGGCATACAATCTGCCTCCCACTGATACAGCTCTGACCTCAGTAGAGGAATTTTTTAAGGCCATGGCAGTGATATACGACGACCCTGACCTTGCGGCAACCTCTGAGCGGAAGCTCAAACGTTTGCGACAAGGCAGGGGCTCCGTCGAGGATTACGCGGCAGAATTTCGCAGGTGGTCAGTCACCGCCAGATTTGACAATTTTGCCCTGATGGATTACTTCTTGTCTGGGTTGTCGGAGGAGGTCTCCGATTTAATGCTAACTTTGCCCGAGCCCAGGACAGTTGATGAGGCCATCACATCGGCCATTCGAGTCGACCGTCGACTATGCCATCAGAGGCAGATTCGGGACAGTCACCGTGCCAGGGTAACATCATATGCGGCATCCTCCGCTGCACCCTTAGTAACGCCATCTCCGTCTGTCTCATCTTCTCCGGCCTTGCCGCCACCCGAACCAATGCAGATTGGTCGTTCGAAATTGACCCAGGTGGAGCGAAGGCGGAGAATGACGGAACTGTGCTTATACTGTGCAGAAGCAGGGCATAGGGTGCGAAACTGCCCGAACAAGTCGGGAAACGAGTTTGCCTAGGAGTAGTGGGGGGTGACACCCTAGGCACACCATTTTCACCCCTTAAAGAAAAGAAATTGCTTCTCCCCTGTACAATTACATGGAAGAATAAATCTGTGGCCACTGAGGCCTTCATTGATTCAGGCTCAGCAGCCAATTTTATGAACTTTAAGTTTGCTCAGGAGTTGGGTATTCCTCTCACTCCTGTGACACCCCCCATTCAGGTCACGGCAGTAGACGATTCCCCGCAAGGAATCGTGCTCTGTCACAGACCCCGGAGGTGAAGGTCACCATAGGGGTACTGCATGGGGAACAATTATCGTTTTTTGTATTGCACATGTCTACCTCAACTATTATCCTAGGCATGCCGTGGTTGCAACTCCATTCACCTCAAATAGACTGGGCCACGGGTCAGTTAACCACTTGGTCACCTCGTTGTTTTCAGCAGTGTTTGGGGAAGTTGACCTTAGGGCAAACCAGAATTCAGGTGGAAGGGGTACCAGATCAGTATTCTGAATTCTCCAATGTATTCTGTCCCAAAGCCGCTGATAAATTGCCTCCACATCGCCCTTTTGATTGTCCCATTGATCTCCGTTCAGGTTGTGTACCCCCCGGGGTCATTTGTACAATCTGTCAGGACCCGAAAAATTGGCCATGCAGGAGTACATTTGTGAAAATTTGGCCAAGGGTTTCATTCGCCCGTCCCGGTCACCTGCTGGAGCAAGGTTCTTTTTTGTTAAAAAGAAAGACGGAGGCCTGCGACCCTGCATCAATTATCGCGGTCTTAACAAGATTACTGTTAAAAATCGCTATCCGTTGCCACTGATAGATGATTTGTTCACACAGATTACAGATGCTAAGATCTTTTCTAGGCTAGATTTGCGGGGCGTGTACAATCTGATACGTATAAGAAGGGGCGATGAGTGGAAGACGGCCTTTAATACACCAGACGGGCATTATGAGTACCTGGTGATGCCCTTCGGGCTATGTAATGCTCCGGCCGTTTTTCAGGAACTCATTAACGAGGTATTTCAAGAGGTGTTGGGCAGATTTGTTCTAGTTTATCTTGATGATATTCTTATCTTCTCCAACAACCTCGCTGAACATAGAAACCATGTGAGGTTTGTGTTGAATCAGTTAAGGCAGAACTCGTTATACGCAAAGCTTGAGAAATGCATCTTTGAAGTAACATCTGTCGCTTTCTTGGGGTACATCATTTCCACCACGGGCCTGTCTATGGATCCTGCCAAGGTCTCCGCTGTTCTGGAGTGGCCACAGCCGGTTGGGTTGAAGTCCCTTCAGCGCTTTCTTGGCTTCGCCAACTACTATAGACGGTTTATAAAAGGGTACTCCACGGTCATTGCTCCCCTTACCTGCCTCACTAAGAAGGGGGCAGATACCACGCACTGGTCTTCTGAGGCTTTACATGCTTTTGCCACCCTGAAGGGCCTATTCTGTTCAGCACCCATCCTCAGACATGTAGATACCTCTTTCCCGTTCATCGTGGAGGTGGATGCCTCGGAGGTTGGGGTGGGGGCTGTGCTGTCTCAGCGGTCAGGCTTGCAGGGTAGAATGCACCCATGTGCGTATTTCTCTCGCAGGTTCTCCCCTGCAGAGAGGAATTATGATATTGGCAACAGGGAGCTCCTGGCCATTAAATTGGCTTTCGAGGAATGGCGACATTGGTTAGAGGGAGCTGAGCATACCATCACGGTTTACACCGATCACAAAAACCTAGAGTACATCGAGGGGGCTAAGAGGCTGAGCCCTCGCCAGGCTCGATGGTCGTTGTTCTTCTCCAGGTTTAGTTTCATTATTACGTACACTCCAGGGAGCAAGAATGTTAAGGCGGATGCTCTATCCAGATGTTTTGAGTCAGAGGCAGCACAACCCTCCGTTCCAGAGACCATTATTCCCCAGAGATTAATACTGGCAGCCACTGGAACTTGGGAGGATTGGAGGGAGACGTTGGCTCCCTTCCAGCAAGACATCCCAGAAGGGAAGCCCGCAGGGGTCCTGTTCGTTCCTCTGCCTTTTCGCCTTCAGGTTCTTGAGATGTTCCATGCGCATAAGAATGCAGGGCATCCTGGGGCATCTAGAACACAGGATCTGGTAGCCAGATGCGCCTGGTGGCCTTCCTTGGCAGCGGATTGCAAGGAATACGTGAAAGAGTGTGTGATCTGTGCCAAGAGTAAACCCTCCCGGCTGGCACCTGTCGGTACTTTGCAGCCTTTGCCCACCCCGAATGAGCCGTGGACCCACCTGTCCATGGATTTTGTGGGTGAGCTTCCCAGGTCTGAAGGTATGGCGGTCATTTGGGTGATAGTCGACCGTTTTAGTAAGATGGCCCACTTTGTGCCTTTGAAAGGACTCCCCTCGGCTCAGGAATTGGCCGAGTTGTTTATCACTCATGTCTTCCGATTACACGGCATTCCCGAAGACATAGTTTCAGACAGGGGAGTCCAATTTGTCTCACGATTTTGGAAAGCTTTTTGCCACCTCATGAGCATAAAGCTGTCTTTTTCATCTGGCTATCACCCACAGACCAACGGCCAGACTGAAAGAATAAATCAGTCTTTAGAGCAATTTTTAAGGTGTTATGTGGCAGAGGCGCAGGACGATTGGGTCAGATTCCTGCCCTTCGCAGAATTTGCCCAGAATAATTTAAAAAACTCGTCCTCCGGATTCTCTCCTTTTCAGGTGGTGACGGGGAGATCACCCAAATTTTTCCCATTACCTATAGCCTCCACTCCATTCCCAGCCCTGGAGGCCTGGCAAAGGTCATTGAAGGACCTTTGGGGGACGGTTAGAAGTAACCTGGAGAAGGCCTTTTTGAGTCAGAAGGGTCAAGCTGACAAGAGACGGTCGCTGGAGTGGAAGTTCCGACCAGGAGACTTGGTCTGGGTGTCCACACGTCACTTGACCCTAAGACAACCTTCGAATAAGCTTGGTCCCAGGTTTGTGGGTCCATTCCCGGTTGCCAAGAGAGTCAACGATGTTACTTACACCGTTGATCTTCCCACTAGCATGCGGGGGGTAAGGTCCTTCCACGTGTCCCTTCTTAAACCAGCAGTCCAGGTGGGTCCCACTCCTCCTCCTCCTGTCTTGGTAGATGCCCAACCCGAATATGAGGTGGAGAAGATTCTGGATTCACGCTCTGTACAGAACTCGGTACAATACCTCGTACACTGGAAAGGGTACGGCATTGAGGAGAGGCAATGGGTACCGGGGACGGGGGGGGACGGGGTACTGTGAGGAAACGCGGAAAAGCCGCCGTCTCTCATAGTGAGGCGGCTGTTTCCGCGTCCAGCAGGGTGTCACAACGCGGTAAAACCGCCGCTTGCCGCTTAGGCAGAGCGGCGGAATCTGCATCGGGAACGGCGGAATCCGCATTGAGAACGGCGGAATCCGCATTAGAGGCGGCCCCCGCTAGCGGTTCACATGATACATTGCAAGACAGTACTGGTGTGGCTGGGACTGATAGTCCACCAGGGCTCAAAGTGACACGCGCGCGCGCACAGAGGCTGAGTTTAAATACAGTCAGAAGTTAGTCAGCTGACCAGGCGGGTCAGCTGACATTTTCCACTACTCTCATTGGTCCAGCAATTAGGGAGGTCCTGGAAAGGTCCTTGTGTATATATACTGCTGGCTGTTCACTTGTTCCTTGTCTGGCGTTGCGATCACATACGTGGGAGCACCCAGATCCGTAGTCAGATCCGTTAGTGTGCCGGGACCAGCTGGAGCTGTAATCCTACACTAAGCTAGATTCTGTTGATAGCTTAAAATACTAGTTTGATTGTGATTATCTGTTATGACCTTGCCTGCATTGACTATCCTCCTGAACTCTGATCTTGTACTTCGATATTTCTGATACCTGTTGCCGAACCCCGGCTCGTCCTTAGACTCTGTTTCTGCCTCTTGATTTTGTACCCCGATATTTCTGATACCTGTTGCCGAACCCTGCCTGTACCTAGACTCCGCCTTTGTCTACTGTATCTGTACTTTATCTGTCCGTGTGTTACGACCTGGCTTGTTCGACCCCGAGAACCGACCTCACCATTGGAGGCGGTTCCCCGTCCTGTTAGTGACACTTCCTCCTGAGTGTCACTCTCGGACTATCCTTCCTACTGTCAGTCTGACTCCTCCCGTCTTGGAGAGCTCAGATCTGCGGAAGGAATTCGTGCAGTACTCCTTGCTGCACTGAGGCCTAGGCCTCCAAGTGTTACTGTTACACCAAACACTACACTCTACTTAGGTGAACAGAGGTTAGTTAGTATATCGGATTATCGGTGATACTGCAGATCCCGTATAATCTGGTATATATCTGTATTACCTGTGATACTGCAGATCACCGGTAATCAGATCCTCTCTGTGCTTCACCGACCGTTACACCCGCCAGCTGTTATCATATAAGCTGGTGGACTCTGAGGCCTTCCGAAAATTTGTGGCAAATGTGACACCACAGTGGAAGATACCAGGCCACAATTATTTTTCAAAAAAGGCAATACCCAAACTGTACCGTGATGTTGAAAGGCAAGTGGTGTCATCACTGGCACAAAGTGTTGGGTCAAGAGTCCATCTAACCACGGATGCCTGGTCCGTAAAGCATGGTCAGGGCAGGTACATTACTTATACAGCACATTGGGTCAACCTGTTGACCACAGGCAAGCAGGGAGTACATGGCTGTGCAGCGGACCTAGTTGTGACACATCCATGGCTTGCAGGCAGGCCTGCTGCCACCTCCTCTCCTTCTCCTCCTACTCCTCCTGCTACATCCTCTTTGCTGTTCTCCTCTTCCTTGGCTGAGTGGCAGTGCTATTCTTCTGGTGCTGCGATCTCCTCTCCAACAACACACCCCCAGCTCCCCAGGGCCTATGCTGCATGCCAGGTATGACGGCATCATGCCATCTTGGTATGGCATGTCTTGCCTCAAAGCCGAGAGTTACACTGGAGCAGCTTTCCTGGCTTCTCTGAACAAACAGGTGGATAGAGCAGGCTCTGGGGAGCTGGGGATTTTCTTGCCGAGGTACTGGTCACTCATGCATAATGCCTGCAGGCTCATGCATCCATTTGAGGAGGTGACAAACCTGGTGAGTCGCAGTGAAGGCGCCATCAGCGACTTGATCCTATACGCTTTCATTCTGGAGCGTGCCCTGCGTAGAGTGGTGGATCAAGCTGTGGAGGCGTGTGAACAGGAAGAGGAGGAAGAATTGTTTGAACCATCACCAGAACCAGATTTGTCATCAACACCTGCAGCAGCACAGAGGAGGAGGGGGGAGGAGGAGTGGTCTGGGGAAGAGGAGTCAGTAAAGGAAGGTGGCTTTGAGGAGTAGATGGAAGAACAACCGCAGCAGGCATCACAGGGGGCTTGTGTTGCTCACCTTTCAGGTACCCGTTGTATTGTTTGTGGCTGGGGGTAGGAGAATTTCCCTGACATCACTGATGAAGAGCAAAAGGAGATGACTAGGTTGGCATCCAACCTTGTGCAGATGGGGTCTTTCATGCTTTCTAGCCTGTTGAAGGACCCCCAAATCAAAAATAAAAAAACTCAAGGGAAATGACTTGTACTGGGTGGCAATGCTACTAGACCCCTGGTATAAGCACAATGTGGCGGAGATGTTACCAAATTACGAGAAGGCAGAAAGGATGCAGCACTTGCACAACAAGCTGGCAAGTATGCTTTACAGTGCGTTTAAGAGTGATGTCAAAGCACAATGGAAATCCTCCTTGTCCTCCCTTGTCCATGCAGGCAAGGACAGGATGCTCTAGCGATCTGTAGGTGATGTTGGACATGCATACTTTACTTAGTCCAATGCATCGCCTCAACCCTTCGGGATCCACCCTCCACCAATGCCTCAACTGGCAGGTATCCAACTACCTGGCCTTAAGTGCGGATATAGACACTCTGAGCAGCGATGAACCCCTGGACTAATGGTTGTGCAGGCTTGACCTGTGGCCAGAGCTGTCACAATTTGCCATCAAACTTCTGGAGTGCCCCGTCCTCAAGCAATCTTCCAGAAAGGACCTTCAGCGCAGCAGGAGGCATTGTCACTTAGAAGAGAAGTTGTCTAGGTTAAAAAAGTACTCATTACCTCACCTTCATTAAAATGAATGAGGCATGGATCCCCAAGGGATACTGCCTGCCCAAAGACTAAGTCAGTTTCCACACAGCATCTCTGCCTGCAGGCCGCTTGACTGCCTTCTCTGCCACCACCAACAGGGTCCAGGACTCCAGGTGGATTGCTAGCAGCGGCCTCTAAGAAAAAGAATAATAATTTTTCTGGTGTGTGTACATGCCTAATTTTTCTGGCTGCAACAACAAAACAAAAGGCATGTACATGTGTTAACTCCCCTTCGTGATCGTTACCTTGCTGCGGTGAAGGGGCTTTCATATCACAATGAAGCAATGACCTATAGGAGTGTGTTGGGGGCACACCCAAGATAAGGTCTTCATTGTGGACAGACCAAATCCGATCAACTGGACAGTCACTGCTCTGTCATTGACAGGGGCACCGCCAGCATACAAACAGACCATGCCCCCGCTTGGGGACTCACAGTACGGGGGGCCTCTCTGCTTTTTTGCTTGATTCTCCCAGTTTTTGGCGTTCTGTCACCCACCCCCTGCTGACAGAATCCTGGGTTTTGGCACTAGACCAGGAGAAGACTGAATACCCCTCTGAATTTCATAATTCCACTGGCTGAGCAGTGTGCTGTTGCTGGTTGCTGTGCTCCTGGTATCTGAAGCGTCAGCTGACACGTGGGTCCTCTTCACCCTGCACTGAGCAAGGGCTTTTCTCTGGGAATGTGGCTCAGTAGATGGTAACTTTCTCTCCTCAGTCAGCTGCTGTGTCTCCCTTTCACTCTGGTCCCTCTCCTGGCTGGGAGTTCCATGCTGCTCACTGTCCCTGCTGATTCTTATCCTACCTTTCACTGGGTAATCTCATTCATCTTATCTCCAGTCTGCCTTTTCTTTTGTGTTGCCCTGGGGGTCCTGCATTCCTCTGTTTACTCTTGTTGTTCTTTTCAGGGCATTCACACCTTATTGACACTTTTATTGCCCCCCCTCTCTCTCTCTCTGCTTTGCAACTTTTCAAAGCACACTTTCTTCTGCCTTCCCTGGGACAATCCTTTCATCCTTCACTAATTTATCTTTAATTTCCCTTGCTGTTGTTCCCCTTATTAACCTTACTACATAGCACCAGTCATTTTATATTTGACCAAACCCTTTTTATTATTGATATGTCAGGGCATTTTGGTTTATGTGCGTGCTAGCTGAAGGCCCCTGTGCTGTGTTAGGCTGGATTCACACTATACCAGTGTAATGGTCCACTCAGCTGTCTGCACAGGCAGACAGCTGTTTGACCATTCCTTAAGTCTGAGGGCTGCAGGTCTCTGGAAAAGAGACCTGTCTTTACTTTGCAGGTTTCAGACTTGCTCTGTCACTGAGGAATTTGCATACACTTGTCGTGCAAATTGCCTAGCCGCCTCCTTTGAAGGCTTGCAGTATAAATACCATGTTCTCCCAGGATCCTTTGCTGGTCATGATGGTTTGTTACTGCTAAAACACTCCTGGAGTGTCAGCCTTGCTATTGTTTGCTAAAGATATCTTAGAGTAGTTCCTGGGGACTGCACTAGGCATTCCTTCTAGTGCAGTCAGGTTATATTATTTGTATTGCCTTGTTCTCCCTCTCTGTCTCGATTGCCTTGTCGCCAGCGGCGGTCGACAGGGAATCGTTCTGTCTGTCTGGGAGTGTAGGCCAGAGCTGTGGTTGCTACTGGCTGCTCCATCTGTCTGGATTGCATTTGCCCTAGTGGTAGTGGCAGTGCTTCCTTCTGTGTACTGCCTTAGGGGTGCTAGCCAGAGCAGCGGTTGCTACTGGTTACTCCTTCTTTCTGTCTTGCCGTGTGGATCGCACTCGCTCTGGCGGAAAGAGCAGTGGCTCCTGCTAGGCCTATTCCTGTACTCGGATCACACTTGCTCTGGTGGAAAAGAGCAGTGGATCCTGCTTGCTCTGTTTCTGTACTTGGATCACACTTGCTCTGGTGGAAAAGAGCAGTGGATCCTGCTAGTTCTGATTCTGTGCTTGGTTCAAACTCGCTCTGGCGGAAAGAGCAGTGGATCTTATCTGACCTATTCCTTTTTTCCGTTCGTCTGTCTGTCTGGAGCAAATGCTTGCGGTTGCCTGAGGTAAGGCAGCTGTTTAGCAAGCGTTCCTGTTATTTGTTCATTTGTGTTCATTCGTTAGTCAGGGTGGCGTGCTTGTCTCTGTTGCACTTATCGTGCGGAGACCGCGCCATAAACGCGCTTGTTGCTGTTGCGCCTAACGCGTGGTGACCGTGTTTAGGTATTGCGTTTGTTATTTTTATTGACATTCTCATTGTATGATATGCTGTGCCTTTCGCTCTGCTCCTCTGTCTAACCTTTACTCTGTCTTGTGTCACTGTTGGCAATCGCCACTCTTGCGATTGCGTTCACACTTTGTTTTTTGCTGTTGTATGTCAACCGTCGCCGGGCCGCGACTGAATTGGTAGACATACATACATTCTGTCTCTGTGCTCTCTCCCTCGAGAGAAACTATCCTGCTCCGTATTGCCCCATTATGTACAATCCTCACTGGCATCTGTGGCTGTGCAGAGGATCTGTTCCTCTGTACTCCACAGCTCCATCTGCCAGTTGGAATTCCTCTCTACAGGTGCATCCACACCTTAGCTGGGTTCTCTTATCCAAACGTTTGTGGAGATTTCCGTGGTGTCGGCGCGCAGGTTGTGCAATGACCACGGAGATAATTCCACAATCGTTACAGTATGACCAGCCCAAAACGAAATTCCCAGTGTAGAGGGAATTTCCGATTTGTACGTTTTTGTCGAATTTGGTTCTTATATCGTTAAGAGCTTCAAAAGACTAGACTTTGAAACCTAGGAAGACTTCCTTGCTGAATGTGTAAGATTTTTGCTGAATCCTACCTTTCAAATTACTGACCCATCCACGTCAGCTCTCCAATTCGCTTATACGCTATTGCAAGGAGATCTGTTTGTGTGGGCTTATGAGATATTGAAAAGCAATTCCTGGGAGGATAATCTTTATCAGTTTCTTACATTGATTTTTTCCCACTGGTTTAAGCTGCCTTGTTTACCACCCATGCTTGATGAGTATGTATCTGCTAGTTAGTCAGCTGTTCTATCCCTTTCATGCAAAACCATTCAGTGAGTGTGATAATAAATGCAGTAACAGCTCCCTGGTATCTAGACAGCAGCCACTTGTAGCGGCTGAAACTAAAAAGAGAAAATCTAGGAAAGCTTCTCAGCGGAAAAATCCGTTGCCCATAGCAACTACAAATAAAGAAGTTATTTCTGTAAAGTCTGAAATGTGTAAAACACTTGAGTGTGATGAATTCAGAGAGACTTCTCAGTCTCGGGTGTGGTTTCCCCAGGCTAAAGCATATGTGGAGCCTATGATAGGCAGAGTTATTTGGTATATTAACCTCCCTGGCATTCTGGACGAGCCTAGCTCCAGAGGTCACCGCTCAGGCCCCGCTGGGCTGATTTGAATATTTTTTTTTTTTTAAATAAGCATCTTGCAACACTGAGACGCATACACAACATGGAGATGAGCTTGGATCTCACGATCCAGACACTGTATGGAACCGTTGAAGATGAGGTGGGTGGAGTAAAGCCGGAGCAAGAAGCAGAGGTAGCCGCTAGTTGGGTCACAGTTAGAAGGGGTAGGGGAAAAAGTGGCAGGGAGGCTAGTCCCGAGTTGTCCCTCACCAATATGTATGCTTTTTTGCGTAATATTCGGGAGGATGATTCTGGAGTAGCAATGCTGCAGCAGGATGTGCTCCTTAGCAACCAAGGGGCAGACTGCTGTAACGAGAAAGGGAATAGGAGTGCAGCTAAGGCTAGACAGGTACTGGTGGTAGGGGATTCAATTATTAGGCGCACAGATAGGGTAATCTGTCAAAGAAACCGTGAATGCCGTACAGTCTGTTGCCTCCCGGGTGCTCGGGTTTGGCATGTAGCGGAAAGAATTGACAGATTATTGGGTGGAGCTGGGGAAGACCCGGCTGTCATGGTACACATTGGCACCAATGACAAAGTTAGTGGGAGATGGAAGGTCCTCAAAAATGATTTTCAGGTACTTGGAGATAAACTTAAAGCAAGGACCTCCAAGGTGGTGTTCTCTGAAATACTGCCAGTGCCACGTGCTACATCTGAGAGACAGAGGGAGCTTAGGGAGTTAAATAAGTGGCTGAGAAATTGGTGTAGGAAGGAAGGGTTTGGGTTCCTGGAGAACTGGGCAGACTTTGCAGTCGGCTACAGGTTCTACAGCAGGGATGGGCTGCACCTTAATGGGGAGGGTGCAGCTGCATTGGGGGAGAAGATGGCTAAACGGTTGGAGGAGATTTTAAACTAGGATCTGGGGGGAGGCGGGAGGATAAAGTCTCAATATGTAGACAAGATAAGGTAAAAAGACAGTGGGAGCCTAACATTATGGGGGTGGAGAGGGGGGTGGGGACAGTGTAAAGATTAAGGAGGTTGGTAAAACTTCAAGTAGCCCATTTCAGGTAAACAAAATTGGTAAATGTGGTGGTAAAAATATAAAGTGCATGGTAACCAATGCTCGGAGCCTTGCAAATAAAATAGACGAACTAGAGTTAATTCTGAATGACAAAGGCTATGACATTGTGGGAATAACCGAGACATGGATGGATGAAAGCCATGACTGGATAGCTAATTTAAAAGGATACAATGTGTTTAGGAGGGATAGAACAGGGAAAAAAGGTGGAGGGGTTTGTCTGTTAAGAATTCTTTTACAGCTGTCCTCAACGATGAGATGGAGGAAGATTGCGAAGATGTGGAGTCCGTTTGGGTAAATATTCATGGTGGAAATAAAAGTTGCCAATTGCTTATTGGGGTATGCTACAGACCACCTCATATTAATGAAGCTGCAGAACTGCGATTACTACAGCAAATTGAAAAAGCTGCAAGTAAAAATGAGGTCATAGTTATGGGCGACTTCAACTTTCCAGACATTGACTGGGGTATTGAGGCTACCCATTCTGGTAAAAGCAGCAGATTTCTGGCAGCACTACAGGACAATTACTTGACTCAAATGGTAATGGAACCAACTAGGGGGAATGCGTTACTGGATCTGATCATTTCTAATAGACCAGATAATGTATCAAATGTGCAGGTTCAAGAACATTTGGGAAATAGTGATCACAACATGATAACGTTTGATCTGGTGACTGATAGGTCACGGGGCAGCAGGACCACTAAAACTATGAATTTTAGAAAAGCAAAGTTCAATCAAATTAGGCAGGCACTAAGTTTGGTGAACTGGGATAATGTACTACAAGGGGAGGACACTGAAGGGAAATGGCAAGCTTTTAAACGTATTCTCAATCAATATTGTAGTATGTATATCCCATATGGAAACAAAATGTCTAGGAATAAAAAAGGCCTCTATGGATGAATAGAAAGGTTAGGGATAAAATGAAGAGGAAAAAGAATGCCTATAAGGTCCTAAAACAGGAGGGGACCGAGGCTGCACTCAGCAATTATAAGGAGTGCAATAAAAATTGTAAAAAAGAAATTAGGCTGCCAAAGATCGAAGCTGAAAATCAAATCGCTAAGGATATCAAATCTAACCCAAAAAAGTTTTACAAGTACATCAACTCTAAAAAAAGAAAGGTTGACTGTATAGGACTCCTAAAGGATGAGGGTGGGAACTCAATGGTGGATGACCAAGGTAAGGCAGAGTTATTATATGCTTTCTTTGCTTCTGTCTTCACAAAGGAAACAGCACTGTTGCAAATTACAGAGGCAGAAGAGTCTCAATCTTCTAACTGTAATATTAAATACTTAAAGGGACTCCGAGCAGTGCAGAAACTATGGAAAGATGCATATCATTTTAAAGCTCTTTCTCCTCTTTCCAATGATATATAAATCGCCACCCTACTCCTTTTAGTTTTCGCTATTTTCGCGATTGAAATTGCCGCGGCTGCGAATTCGATCACGAAAATAGAGAAAACTAAAAGGCGTAGGGTGACGATTTAGGGGTCGTCAGAAAGAGGAGAAAGAGAGCTTTAAAATGATATCCATCTTTCCATAGTTACATTGTATTACACAGGCCGACTTTTTCATAAAGTCAGCAGCTCCATTCTGCTGAATGGAGCTGCTGACACTGGGGAAAGTGTCGTCCTGTGTAATACAAGTAACTATGGAAAGATGGATATCATTTTAAAGCTTTCTTTCTCCTCTTTCTGACGACACCTAAATCGTCGCCCTACGCCTTTTAGTTTTCTCTATTTTCGCGATCGAAATCACGGCTGCGGCAGTTTCAATCGCGAAAATAGCGAAAACTAAAAGGCGTAGGGCGGCGATTTATATATCATTGGAAAGAGGAGAAAGATAGCTTTAAAATGATATGCATCTTTCCATAGTTTCTGCACTGCTCGGAGTCCCTTTAACGCAGTAAGAAGTGAAGGCAAGACTAAATAAATAAAAAATAGACAAGGCACCTGGCCCGGATGGCATGCATCCTCGGGTCCTAAGGGAATTAAGTTCAGTTATAGATAAACCCCTTTA
Source organism: Hyperolius riggenbachi (assembly GCF_040937935.1). Taxonomy (NCBI): domain Eukaryota; kingdom Metazoa; phylum Chordata; class Amphibia; order Anura; family Hyperoliidae; genus Hyperolius; species Hyperolius riggenbachi. Next base: position 208,111 of record NW_027152398.1, on the reverse strand, counting down.
TCTTATCTTTTGTGACTCTCTTTCAACTGGCAGAGTCCCAGTGGATTGGCGTACAGCCCACGTTTTCCCATTATTTAAGAAGGGCCAAAAATCAGATCCAGGAAATTATAGACCTGTAAGCTTAACATCAGTTGTATGCAAACTATTTGAGGGGTTACTAAGAGACATGACTTCATAGTAAAAAATAATCTTATTTCTCAGCATCAACATGGGTTTACTAAAGACAGGTCCTGTTTGACTAACATGCTCAGCTTTTATGAGGTAGTGAATGCTAATATGGATATTGGGAATGCTGTAGATATGATATACTAGGACTTTGCAAAGGCCTTCGACACTGTTCCCCACAAAAGTCTGGTGCAAAAGTTGAGGATGCAAGGACTGGGGAAGAGTCTGTGTGCATGGATAGGGAACTGGCTAATGGACAGAAAACAAAGAGTTGTGGTCAATGGATCGTACTCAAAATGGGAGACTGTTAGCAGTGGGGTCCCATAGGGGTCTGTACTGGGTCCTTCAATTTATTTATTAATGACCTAGTGGATGCAGTAGTGAGCAATGTTGCTATTTTTGCAGATGATACAAAATTGTGCAGAATCATCAACTCTCAGGAAGATAGTGTCATATTGCAACAGGATCTGGATAGGATGGCTATATGGGCACATAAATGGCAGATGAAATTCAATGTTGAAAAATGTAAAGTCATGCATTTTGGTCGTACCAATGGTCTAGCACCATACAAAATAAATTGGATACAGTTGGGGACATCAAACTTGGAGAAGGACTTAGGAGTACTCATTGACAACAAGTTAAATAATCGTACTCAATGCCAAGCCGCTGCAGCTAAAGCTAACAAAATTTTGGGATGCATTAAAAGGGAAATAAAAACTCGAGATGCTAGCATAATATTGCCCCTGTTTAACTCTCTAGTAAGGCCACATCTGGAATATGGAATTCAGTTCTGGGCACCACATTACAAAAAAGATATTGCAGTTTTAGAGCAGGTGCAGAGACGAACAACAAAATTGATACGTGGGATGGAAGGTCTCGCTTACCAAGAAAGGTTAGATAAACTGGGTGTATTTAGTCTAGAGAAAAGATGCCTTACAGGAGATCTAATTAACATGTATAAATACATCAGAGGGCAATATAATAGCTTGGAGGATGAGCTTTTTGTCCCTAGGCCTTCTCAAAGGACTAGAGGACATGATCTGCGCATGGAGGAAAAACGTTTTAGCCATTTATTTAGGAACGGGTTCTTTACAGTAAGAGTGATTAAGATGTGGAATGCATTGCCACAGGAAGTAGTTATGGCAAACTCTATACCTGCATTTAAAGGGGGCTTAGATGCTTTCCTTGCGTTGAAAGACATCCATGGCTACAATTACTAGGTAATGCCTAATGATGTTGATCCAGGGATTTTATCTGATTGCCATCTGGAGTCGAGAAGGAATTTTTCCCTTTTGGGGCTAATTGAACCATGTCTTGTAAGGGTTTTTTCGCCTTCCTCTGGATCAACAGGGATATGTGAGGGAGCAGGCTGGAGTTGTACTTTGTTCTCTGGTTGGACTCGATGGACGTATGTCTTTTTTCAACCAAAATAACTATGTAACTATGCAAGCACTTTGCTTGCTGCGTGTTGTGCCTGATTGCCGCCGCTTGCCGCCGATCCGCCGCTGCCCGCCGCGATATAGCCTCCCCAATCAGTGCCAGGCAGCGCTGAGGGGTGGATCGAGACTCCCTGTGACGTCATGACGTCTTGATGTTCGTCGCCATGGTGATGGGGGAAGCCCTCCTGGAAATCCCATTCAGAATGGGATTTACGGACGGGTGATTGCGCCGGCGGGGATCGGAGGGGTGGGAGGGATGCCGCAGGGAGGGGGGAATCATGTAGCTAGCGCTAGGCTAGCTACATGATAAATTTTAAAAAGTGTGCAAAAAACGTTCCCGCGGCCGCAGGGCCGCGGGAATCAGAACGCCAGGCAGGTTAAAGGTGTAAGAAAATCTATGCTCGTTTCTGATCCCAAACCCTGTGAGTGTTTCTTTGATACAGAGTTGTTTGAACCTCCATTCACTCCGTGGGAGGTTGGGGCTTTGATTGAAGAGTTTGAGTTTGATTGGAAGGTGTTTTGCGATTTTTACATCGCAAAAAGCAAGAGGATTCTTAATGCTTGTGTTGAGTCGGTGTACGCTTTGATTGGATCTGATGAGTGTGACGAATGTTTTGTGGATCCGCTGATTTGCGTGTGGCGGACAATTTTGGATGAATTGCACACACACCAACCAATTGACTCCAATAAAGCGGATGATTGTTCCTGTCTTTCTGGGGTAAAGCAAGTGAGTTTAGACACTGTGCGATCTGAAATGAATAGGTGTACTATGGTAGTGGACACCTGTGTGAATTCTGAAAAATTCTCTCTTGTTTCTGTGGAATGTGAATCTGTGCGATCTAATGCCTGTATCTCAGGCGTTTCTGCAGATTGTGATCAACATAAATGTGTCAGTTTTGTCAAAGATATGTGGGATCCCTTGTCAATTAAAAACAGACCTTTTTCTCTCAGTAATTCTCTAAGACCTTCCATCTATGATCCTGCTATGGGGAAAATTCCTAAACTATGCAACATCAAAAGTAATGTTAACTAGCCGACCCGCAGCGTAGCATACGCCGCATAAGGGGGTAGAGGGCAGAAAGGGGGTATTGGGCACAGCGGCGGGGAGGGGAGTCGGACCCCCCTCTCAACTGGGTCCCTCATGTGTGCTCCCCCTCCAGCTTAAGCTCAGCAGGAACCCACCCCCCCTCACCTGGGTCCCCCATGTGTGCTCGCCCTCCAGCTTAAGCTCAGCAGGAACCCCCCCCCCCCTCACCTGGGTCCCCCATGTGTGCTTGCCCTCCAGCTTAAGCTCAGCAGGAACCCCCCCCTCCCTCCCTCCCTCACCTGGGTCCCCCATGTGCGCTCCCCCTCCTGCTTAAGCACAGTAGCAGCCGCCACTATTAGTAAGAGGCAGCGGGCGGGGATGCCTCACCTCTTCCGTTTTCCAGCGTGTGTTCCACTGTTGTCACTTCCTGCAATGTCACCCACTGTATTGGTGTAATTTGCCTTCTTAAAACAGAAAGAAATCTGCAATAATTCAGCTATAAATGAACATTTGTGGTTATCCACAATGCACTGCTACTAAATATGCCAATTATTCTTTTTCACCCTTAGTGACCCAAGCAAGCATCCAGATCCACTGGTGTATAGCAAACCTTTAGCTTTAAATTTTAAACAGCCATATCAAACCCACATGTGACAGCCTGTTTCAGACTTTTGGTCCTCATTTGTACATGGCAAGGATTGATATGGCTGTATGAGATAGGGCTTGGACCAGTACAACAGAGTAACCAAGCAGCTCAGGGTGACCCAAACCACTCGGAATGTATATAGGAGGATAAAAGGGTCCAAAAAGACCTTCTACTAAAAAAATCAAAGCTTGGTGTAATTTGGCTTCTTAAAACAGAAGCAAATCTGCAATAATTCAGCTATAAGTGAACATTTGTGGTTACCCACAATGCAATGCTACTAAATATGCAAATTATTCCTTTTCACCCTTGGTAAGTCAAGCAAGCCTATGGGCCTGATTCACAAAGCGGTGCAAACTGTTTAGCACGAGTGTGCTAAACAGTTAGCACGTGAAGTGCCGTTCGCAGACTTTTGCACGCGCAAAGTGCCGCGATTTGCACGATAGCGGTCTTTTGCGCGCACAATTTGCCACGAATCGCAGCATTTTGCGCGCGCAAAACTCCGCAATCGTGCGACTCGCGGCAAATTGCGCACGCAAAAGACCGCAATTGCGTGAATCGCGGCACTTCACGTGCTAATTGTTTAGCACACCCATGCTAAACAGTTTGCACTGCTTTGTGAATCAGGCCCTACAGCTTTTTGTTTTATACAGTCATATCAAACCCACATGAGACAGCCTATTTCAGCCTTTCAGTCCTCATCAGATCTTGGCAGGGATTGATACGGCTGTAGGAGATAGGGCTTGGACCAGTACAACAGAGTAACCAAGCAGCTCAGGCTGACCCAAACTACTAAGAATGTATATAGGAGGATAAAAGAGACCAAAAAGCCCTCCTACTAAAAAAAGCAAAGCTTGGTGTAATTTGCCTTCTTAAAACAGAAGCAAATCTGCAATAATTCAGCTATAAGTGAACATTTGTGGTTACCCACAATGCACCGCTACTAAATATGCAAATTATTCCTTTTCACCCTTGGTAAGTCAAGCAAGCCTATGGGCCTGATTCACAAAGCGGTGCAAACTGCTAAACAGTTAGCACGTGAAGTGCCGTTCGCAGACTTTTGCGCACAAGGTGCCGCGATTTGCGCGATCGCGGTCTTTTGCGCACACAAAAGATCGCAATAGCGCAAATCACAGCACTTTGCGCGCACAAAAGTCCACAAACGGCACTTCACGTGCTAAACAGTTTGCACCGCTTTGTGAATCAAGCTCTATAGCTTTAAATTTTACATAGTTATACCAAACCCACATGTAACAGCCTGTTTCAGACTTTTGGCCCTCATCAGTACATAGCAGGGATTGATATGGCTGTATGAGATAGGGCTTGGACCAGTACAACAGAGTAACCAAGCAGCTCAGGGTGACCCAAACCACTCGGAATGTGTATAGGAGGATAAAGGAGACCAAAAAGCCCTCCTACTAAAAAAAAAGCAAAGCTTGGTGTAATTTTCCTTCTTAAAACAGAAGCAAATCTGCAATAGTTCAGCTATAAGTGAACATTTGTGGTTACCCACAATGCACTGCTACTGAATATGCAAATTATCCCTCTTTGCCCTTGGTTTGATATGATACTACTTCTTCTTCTTGCTTGGACCAGCGCCTTCTTCTTGCTTGGACCGGCCCTGGGGGCAGGGCGCTACTTCTTCTTCTTGTTTGAAGGTTGAGGCACTTAGTCTATTATATATATAGATATGTTTTAAAAAAAGTTTCTCCTGTTGTTGTCGCAACTTCTTCTGCTAATGAATCTATATCTCACTCTGTTCACACCTGTAAAGGCCCGTTGTCTGATGATAGTTGCTCCAGTGTTTCTGTCCTGAACACCTTGCAGTCTGGTCCACAGATTGCGGAGGTTTGCGCTTTGGAAGCATCAGTTTCGCAACCTAAAGAGATCTTGGATTTGCAAATTTTGCGTTCTGACTCCTCGGATTCTACATTGTTAGCCAAATCTAAGGGTGAGACAGCGCTTTGGTTTTGCGAATCTGTTACTGGGGAATCTTTGCCTTGTCCAGAGAAGATCTCTGTGAGCCTGCCCTGTACCATGAATAAAACCATGATGTCCACTCGCACTGACATTTGTGAGTCCCTTTCTTGCTCAAAAGCTAGTACTGACTCTCCACCCTGTACTCTGGATGAGTCAATGTTGCCTGGCATAAAATCTCCTGCAGTGACCCTAGAGGCTTGTCTAGGTATTGCTACTATTCTCACCTGTTTTTCTGCTATTTTGGAATTGCAGTCATGCAGAATGCTGCATGACATGCAGAATTCTGCGTGCAGTGAGATTAGAGTTAGGGAGTCAGTGTGTGTTCCAGTAAATATTCCTGTGCATCTTGTTCATGAAGATAAAATTCAGTCTCAGCGGATTGTAGAACCATCCCTGGGACATTTGCTCTGTCCGCAAAATGTATTTGATGTTTTGCACTGTAACATGGATAGTTCAGAATCCTTGATTTCTGTGTCAGAAAACTTGGGAAACCATGCTCCTTAGCTTTTGTTTGAGGTTCTGGAGGCCTCCGAGTTCCACCAAAAGGGTGCAGAACTTTTAGGAGGTGCCTCCTGTCCCTCAGGGCCGTCTGAAGCATTGCCCACTTCAGTAGGCATCGCTGCTATACTGACTACCTTTGCAGCTCTTGTGGAGCTTCAGTCATGCGTAGTCCATGATGAGTGTTGGTTAGATACCAGTACAGTAATAGAGACTTCTAAGTCTGAATTCAAGTCTGCTTTTGAAAGTCCAGTGCTTGTGACCACTACTCGTGATGATTCTTTGCCCGGTCTTGATTTTGGTCTTGTCGTGTCGGACCCTGAGGTTGGCAGTTCCTCGACATGTCCTGAGGTTTCTCTTGTGCTAGTGTACCCCAATGTGCTCTGTGACTCAGAAAGCCCAAGTGTGTCTCGGTTACCAGCATGCCCAGATGCTTCCTCGGTGGAGACATGTTCTGATCTGGCCTGCCTGCTTGCATGCCCAAGAGTGGTCCCTGAAAGCCCTGATCTTGATGCGTGTTCTGCTAATCCTGAATCCAGAATTGTCATTGGTTCCATAGGGGTTCTTGGTAGTTCTCCATGTGAGCCTTGTGATCGTTCTGCCCTCTTGGGATCTCTGCAGAGCTTCAAAGTGTTCTGGGAGATTCTGGGAAAAATATTTCCTGGTACCCTGGATGAGATCAACAATGGCTTCTCTGTGGAAAGGGACACTTCAAATAGGTATTGTGGCAGGTTTGGTATTTTTGGATGGTCCCTGGAAGGTGGTGGGCATTGCTCGGAGGGTATCAATGGGTTCTTCTCTGGCATTCACAGTTCTGATGGGTGTTACGCTGAGACTTGTAGTACTGATGGGCATGTTTCGGTGGCTTCTGCTTCAGACAAATTTGGTTTCTGGAGGATTGACTCTGGAAGTGGGCCTAGTCGGGCTGTCACGACCTTCATGAGTCCTCAGTCTGTTGAGTTTTTTTGCAAATATCAGTTTTGAGAGACGTCTGGAAGCCATCTCTAGGGGGAAGGGGGGGGGGGGGGGGTACTGTAATGATCCACTCAGCTGTCTGCACAGGCAGACAGCTGTTTGACCATTTCTTAAGTCTGAGGGCTGCAGGTCTCTGGAAAAGAGACCTGTCTTTACTTTGCAGGTTTCAGACTTGCTCTGTCACTGAGGAATTTGCATACACTTGTCATGCAAATTGCCTAGCCGCCTCCTTTGAAGGCTTGCAGTATAAATACCATGTTCTCCCAGGATCCTTTGCTGGTCGTAATGGTTTGTTACTGCTAAAACACTCCTGGAGTGTCAGCCTATCTATTGTTTGCTAAAGATATCTTAGAGTAATTCCTGGGGACTGCACTAGGCATTCCTTCTAGTGCAGTCAGGTTGTATTATTTGTATTACCTTGTTCTCCCTCTCTGTCTCAATTACCTTGTCGCCAGCGGCGGTCAACAGGGAATCGTTCTGTCTGTCTGGGAGTGTAGGCCAGAGCTGCGGTTGCTACTGGCTGCTCCATCTGTCTGGATTGCATTTGCCCTAGTGGTGGTGGCAGTGCTTCCTTCAATGTTCTGCCTTAGGGGTGCTAGCCAGAACAGCGGTTGCTACTGGTTACTCCTTCTGTCTGTCTTGCTGTGTGGATCGCACTCGCTCTGGCGGAAAGAGCAGTGGATCCTGCTAGGCCTATTCCTGTACTCGGATCACACTTGCTCTGGTGGAAAAGAGCAGTGGATCCTGCTAGCTCTGTTTCTGTACTTGGATCACACTTGCTCTGGTGGAAAAGAGCAGTGGATCCTGCTAGCTCGGTTTCTGCACTTGGATCACACTTGCTCTGGTGAAAAAGAGCAGTGGATCCTGCTAGCTCTGTTTCCGCATCTGGATCACACTTGCTCTGGTGGAAAAGAGCAGTGGATCCTGCTAGCTCTGTTTCTCTACTTGGTTCACACTTGCTCTGGTGGAAAAGAGCAGTGGATCCTGCTAGTTCTGATTCTGTACTTGGTTCACACTCGCTCTGACGGAAAGAGCAGTGGATCCTTCCTGTCCTGTCCCTGAACCCGGATCGCACTCGCTCTGGTGGAAGAGTGGTGGATCTTATCTGACCTATTCCTGTTTTCCATTCGTCTGTCTGTCTGGAGCAAATGCTTGCGGTTGCCTGAGGTAAGGCAGCCGTTTAGCAAACGTCCCTGTTATTTGTTCATTTGTGTTCATTCGTTAGTCAGGGTGGCGTGCTTGTCTCTGTTGCGCTTATCGTGCAGAGACTGCACCGTAAACGCGCTTGTTGCTGTTGCGCCTAACGTGCGGTGACCGCTTTTAGGTATTGCATTTGTTATTTTCATTGACATTCTCATTGTATGATATGCTGTGCCTTTCGCTCTGCTCCTCTGTCTAACCTTTACTCTGTCTTGTGTCACTGTTGGCAATCGCCACTCTTGCGATTGCGTTCACACTTTGTTTTTTGCTGTTGTATGTCAACCGTCGCCGGGCAGCGACTGGATTGGTAGACATACATACATTCTGTCTCTGTGCTCTCTCCCTCGAGAGAAACTATCCTGCTCCGTATTGCACCATTATGTACAATCCTTACTGGCATCTGTGGCTGTGCAGAGGATCTGTTCCTCTGCACTCCACAGCTCCATCTACCGGTTGGAATTCCTCTCTACGGGTGCATCCGCACCTTAGCTGGGTTCTCTTATCCAAACATTTGTGGAGGATTGTGCGCTGACCACGGAGATAATTCCACAATCGTTACAACCAGATGAAAAACTGATCCATTTCCCATTTAAATGGTTTAGCTTCTTACAGTGCGCATCAGTTTCTCATCTGGTTTTGCAATCCGATCTGTTTGCTACTCGCTCGCTGCACACCGCCCTCCCTTCCCCCGCTACTGTCTATTTGCATCCTCTGCTGCCACTGCCACCATCCACTGGGGTCCCTGCAAGACGGAAATGCTGGTATACAAATCCTGAGGCCCAGCAGATGCTCCCGTTGGTCGCAATAGACGAGTGGGAATTGTCCCTCCTAAGGGAGGATTTTCACTGTTCTACTACTGGGCGAACCAATGAGAATCCTCCCTTGGCAAGGACGATTGCAACCAATGGGAGCCTGAGATGCTTTTGCTGGAGCCTTGAGATAGTTATACTGGCATATGCAGGCACAGCGGCCAGTATATTGAGGAACGCACACAGCGAGCAGCCTAGTAAGAACAGACACTGTTTATTCTCATGGGCTAGCATTGATTCTGTTTGCCTCTGTTGCATCCAATGCATTTTCAATTTTACTGGGGGAAACAGTCTCTGAATAAAACTGAGACTTTACATTTATCTGGAGGCAAGTGACTACTTGATTCTCTTATCTGGAGGCATTTTAGTACTTGATTACTTGAATATGTAGACACAGTGAGAGAGGGTGTGTGTATATCATATGCAAAATGGGTGTGTGGTTAAAGGTGTGGCAGAGGCGCGCTTAAGTGTCCCTCTTTGCTACTGCCAAAAGTTGGGAGGCATGCCCCCCTCCCCGCCGCTGTGCTTTAATAATTATGGGTCCCCTCCTGAGTCCTGTCTGGCAGCTAAGATTGTCCACACTGCATATCTGCGGTGACATGCAAGCAAGCAGCGAGTGAGGCAATGCCCAATAACGACACTGTCTGCTGTGTACAGGAAGTGACATCTGTTTACTTCCTGTACACACAGTAGACAGTCCCATTACTGGGTATTGCCTTGCTGGTGCTGCCTGCTTGCATGTCACCACTGACATGCAGTGTGGACAATTCATACACTTCATGATATAGACATATGACTATGGTAGGGACTACATTGTGAGCCCTATTGAGGGACAGTTAAGTGACAAGACAATATACTCTGTGCAGCGCTCCACAATAAGTCAGTGCTATATAAATACTTAAAATAATTAAACTGGGTGCTACCTGTATTTGGCCCCACCCACATCATGTTTTGGCCATGCCCAATTTTTGCCGCTTTGTTTTGTTCTGTGGCTAAACTTTTTTGGCCTTCATGGAGGGGGCCTTACGTTATGGACTGCTTGGGGCCACCAAAACCTTAGCTGCACCCCTGGTCATTGAGCTACCTTAGCCCAACTATATGGGCTGAAAAACCACCATTGCCTGCACTCTCGCCAACGTGTGCACCAGCATGGTCATCACTACAAAAACAATCAGTGCAGTTTCTAGGTTAAATTTCTCCCAGGGCGAGTGTCAAAAAATACACCCCCCCCCGCCCGGTTTGAATCCCAACCAGGGCAGGGCACTACTTGTATGTTCTCCCTGTGTCTGTGTGGGTTTCCTCTGGGCACTCCAGTTTCCACCAATATCATAAACACATACAGATAAGTTAATTGGCTTTCTCCTACAATTGGCCCTAGACTACAATACAAACACTTCACTAAATACATAGACATAACTATGGCAGGGATTAGATTGTGAGCTCCTCTGAGGACAGTCAGTGACATGACTATGTACTCTGTAATGTGCTGCAGGAGATGTCAGTGCTATATAAATACATAATAATAATATGGTAGGACATCAGACTATGACTATGGTAGGATTAGAGTGTGAGCTCCTCTGAGGATAGTCGGTGACATGACTATGTACTCTGTAATGTGCTGCAGGAGATGTCAGTGCTATATAAATACATATTAATATGGTAAGACATTAGACTATGACGATGGTAGGATTAGATTGTGAGCTCCTAATGACAGTCAGTGACATAACTATGTACTTTGTAAAGTGTTGCAGAATGTATTAGTGCTTTATAAATACATTATAATCAAACAGGGCATACTATGGAGAGGGCGGACAGGGCACACTATGGAGAGGTTGGACAGGGCACACTATGGAGAGGTTGGACAGGGTACACTACGGAGAGGGCAGACAGGGCACACTACGGAGAGGGCGGACAGAGTAGGTGATGGGAAAGGGTGAGCAGAAAAAGAGAAGGGGCTATAGCCATATGAAATTATATAACATACATGTAAGTATTGTAATACACATGCCCTCCTATTTACTCATTGTGAAAAACAATCAAAGCCTGCATCCCCCACTCACTGGGCTTGATTCACAAAGCGGTGCTAACTGTTAGCACGGGCGCTTTCGCGCAAATTTTCGCATTTCACGCGAAACGATAACGTTTTTGCGCGCAATGCGAATTTTCACACAAAATCAATATCGTTTTCGCACAAAAATTCGCGTTTGCGCGCAAAAACGTTATCGTTCCATGCGAAAATTCGCGATCTCGCGCAATGCGAAAATTCGCGCTTAAAATGGCTGTGCTAACAGTTAGCACTCTTTTGTGAATCAAGCCCACTGTGTCCATTTATCACCATCTTTATCTATTCAGGGACTTGATCACCGGAAGAGCAGAGTAGGGAGGATCGTACTGGTAGACTGTTAGCCAGGCAATCACAGTGCCTGGCATTCCAGCAGAAAACATGCTGTCTGCAAAGTCTTTTGTGCTTCATTTGATGCTGTACAAAACCATTTCCTGTGTGCAGCACTTTCGGATACTATTGGCCGCCCAAAATGTTCACGATTCCATGCTTACTGTTTACAACTGGATGCTTGTACACATGTATTTTGCATTAGCCTTATATGCCCCCTCTCCCCTGATGTGCGGAGCTGCAGCTAACATGCACTGTTGTAGTAACTTGTTGGTGCTGCTGGCTTACTTCTTTGTCCTCCGGAGTACTCAGCTCACTTCTGCTCTGCTCTCTGAGGGGAGGGGCGGAGCTAGAGAACAGTTGACTGACACAGAAAAGAGGAAGAGATAGATAGGCTGCAGTGAGAGACGAGTGTGTGATATGAACAGGGAGCCTGCACTGCACGTCACCGGTTCAAGGCTCCCTCTAGCAGTCAGTGTCCTCCATCCTGCGCCCTCCTTCTTTCATCTGCCAGCCTGCGCTCAGTGCGGTTGCACTGCCCGCACGGTGGTAGAAACGGCTATGTTTGCGGTGGTGCATTAACTCCTAGCCGGCCACGTCACGCCAATGGGTGTGGCCGTGGCGGTAGCCCCAGGAACGCCTAACACTGATTGGCATAAAATCCTGGGGCTCAGTTTTGCAGGAGATCGCGCGCTGGCTGCTCGCACATCTCCTGCTTGGTTGGCGGAGCTATCGCCGCTCGGGAGACTATTAGACGGCAAAAACGCTGTCTAATTACTGGTACAGCGCTGCGATCAGACCCCACCAACAGAAAGCTCTGTTGGTGGGGAGAAAAGGGGGGGGGAATCACTCGTGTGCTGTGTTGTGCAACCCTGCAGCATGGCCTTAAAGCTGCAGTGGCCTATTTTACAAAAAAAAACCCTGGTCTTTAGGGGGGGTTTAACACTGTGGTCCGCAAGTGGTTAAACAGTGAGTTTGGTCTGTCAGTTTGAAGCAGTACACTACTTACACTACCTGATCCATGTATACACACGCAAGATGTTTTAAAGCATGGTATGCCTCCAGTTTAGGAATGCAATGCCCTGGGACAAATGCTCTGGATGCGGAGCAGTACAGATTGGTGCTGATCCTTTTCTGCACTACGATGACAAATATGCAAGGGGAATCATTTTCAAAAGTACCAAAGCAGGTCTGTAACTGCAGGATCTCATAATTCTGAACTATACTGCTGAGCTGTCCATCTGACACTCCATGATCTCAGTACACCACAACCTTCTCTTGCAGTGCATAAATGATTGACCTTGTGGAACTAGTGGAGAGAGATGCCACAGTTGTACCAACTTCCATCCATCCATTCTATCCTGATGTGGAAGCTGAAATGCTACTAAGTACCAGGCAGATCAGAATGAATTGATGGTGGCCACAAAGCCTGTCACTCAGGGGCGTAGCAATAGGGGTTGCAGAGGTAGCGACCGCATCGGGGCCCTTGGGCGAGAGGGGCCCCAAGGGGCCTTCCCTCAACTACAGTATTAGCTCTCTATTGGTCCTGTGCGCATAATAATCACTTCTGTAGATGCTTTAAATAGTAGTAATCATTAACAAACTGCTCCTCATCCCCTTCTTGCACCTCTGACACTGTAGTTGACATTGGCAGGTTTTGGTGCTCTGTATCATTTGTTATGTATAGAGTGCTTGGGGGGCCCAAATATAAAACTTGCATCGGGGCCCACAGCTCCTTAGCTACACCACTGCTGTCACTGTCTGAATGGGAACGGCGCATGATGGACCTTGTGGAACTGGTGGAGAGAGACGCCACAAGGTATGGCTTCCATCCAGCCATCCATACTATCCTGATGTGGAAGCTGAAATCCTTTTAAGTACCAGGCGGATCAGAATGAATTGATGGTGGCCACAAAGCCTGTCACTATCTGAACAGGAACGGCGCATGATTGACCTTGTGGAACTAGTGGAGAGATATGCCACAAGGTACAGCTTCCATCCATACTATCCTGATGTGGAAGCTTAAAGACTACACAGAAGAAGCAGTGGGTCAGAATGAATTTGTTGTACCCCACACAACAAAGCCTGTCACTGAACGGGAACAGTGCATGATTTACCTTGTAGTACTTCTGGACGGCCATCACTACACAAACATTGCCACGAGAGTGTTACAAGCCCTACTGCATAGAGCCAAATTAATCCATGCCATGCACTGATGAGGATCAAATAATCCGAAACAGTCTGTATGCATGTTGGATTATTATGGTTCTGTACAAATTAACAAGCTGACGCATCATTGCATTCCAGCAGTTCTGGAGGTGTGTTTAGCTTCTAAGGGTAGAATGGTTAATTTGCATATATTCAGCAGTGTTGCACTCGGAGACATCTCAAGCTCATTCCAACCTGAATTATCGCAAATTCTTTCTGTTTTAAGAAAGCAAACTTTTGTTTTTCATTGCCACGAGAGGACTGACATTTTATCTCCTGAGAGTGTCAACTAATGACAACCCTTTGCGGCTGTTTGTGGCAGTGCAGTGTAAAAAGTCAGTTTAGTCTGTCAGTGTGAAGCAGTACACTACTTACACTACCTGATCCATGTATACGCAGCAATCTGTTTTAAAGCACTTTATGCCTCCAATTTAGGAATGCAATGTGATTTCTGCCCTTCAGGGATTATAACCCTGCTTTGTGTCAAATACGTAATTTTCCCCGGGACTTTTGGCATGTATCCCGGCATGCCCCCCTCCAGGTGTTATGGCCCATACTCACGGGCAACTAAACTGCCTGTCGTTTGCACACGGGAGCGTGTGCATGACAGGCCAGCGACAGCTCGTCGCCAGGTCCCTCCGCATACACACGGCGGAGGGACCTGGCAACTGATGCGGCGGAAGCTGTCGCTGTTGTCCCTCCCCCCGCCGGAAGCGCCGTCTATTTGTTATTATGTTGCTGTCGCTAGTCCACGTACTCACGCGGACTAGCGACAGTTGCGGCGGAGTTGCGGCGGCGACTGTCGCCAGGCGATTGAAAGTTTCAATCGCCTGGCGACATCAGCAACGGGCGACAGTTCGGGGTGCGCGCACGTGCAACGCCGCATACTCACGGGCGACCTGTTGCCGCAACACGTGCGCCCCGCGTGTTGCGGCGACAATTGTAGCCCATGAGTATGAGCCATTAGACCCCTTGAAACAACTTGTCCATCATGTTTGTGGCCAGAAATAGTCCCTGTAGGTTTTAAAGTTCCAAACAGATATCAAAGTGCTATAGCTATCAGTCCATATAGATCATCAGCGTGTGCTACACTCAGGCCTGGCAGGCCTTATCACAGTCTATATTCCACAATGTTAATGTGTGGATTATTCCACAATCCACACATGCAGATATTATTCAGCTTTTAACACTACATCTTTTTATAGTGTGTACATGACCATATCCTCCACCATTAGCACCCTTCAGAATGGGGCCTGGAACTGTAGTGCAGCAGAGTGTGGAGGGCCCCCACATGATAGGGTAGCTGACCTGGAGTGAGAGGGTTAAGTGTTGGGTGGGGGGAGCTTTGGGTTCCCGGGCTTTAGAGCAGGCCAGGGGGTGGAGGAAAATTAATAAAAGGGGGGGGGGGTTGGCCCTCTCAGCAAGCGTAGGGTGAAAGCTGTAAGCAGGCTGCCCGCCGCGCACCTCGCTTGTTTTTGCCACCATGGAGGGACTTGATGAGTTGCTCGCCCGGATTAGGGAGGAGGCGAATGTAACCCCCTCAATAATGACAGTGCATACTAGTGGTTCTTAAATGCATATATGTGTGGGACAACAAGTCAAATAATTATTTACTGCTGCATGCTACACTCCTTGAACAGAGAAGGTGTGTGCTCTCAGAACATGTCTGTCTGTTTTGTTCTAGGACAATAAAGTTGGTTTTGAGCAGGGGGAGGGCTGTTGTGCTAGAGGAGAGAGGTTGGTCACATGGTGGGCAGAGAGTGAGTGCTGAAGGAAGAGAGGGCCTGTGAAAAGGATTATAGCTTGTCCTGAAGGAGAAGAAGGTTCTAGTGGGGACCCCCAAGTACAGCTGTCTGCAGGGAAGAGCATACCTCAGGAGAGGACTAGAGGTGTAGCGAACGGTTCGCGTTCGCCTGCACCAGGTGAACTTTTGCGGAAGTTCGATTCGCCCCATAATGCACTATGAGGGTCAACTTTGACCCTCTGCATCACAGTCAGCAGGCACATTGTAGCCATTCAGGCTACACTAAGCCCTGGAGCCCCACCCCCCCTTATATAAGGCAGCCTCCGGCGGCCATTACACTCACTCGTGTGCCTGCTAGTGAGAGGAAAGGGACAGCTGCTGCAGACTTTTTCTCCTAGGGACAGAGTAGTTAGGTTCTAGGCTGCTTTGCTTGCTCCTGACTGATTATTATTGCTTTTAAAGCACCCAGCAACAGCTCTTTTCAGAGCTCAACCTGTACATTTTTATTTTTTTTCTGTGTGTCAAACTGACACTTTTGTTGCATGCACAGCCTTGCTAATTGATAGTGTGTGTGCCACTGCCAGCAGCCCAGCACATTCAGTGACTACCTGTGTGTGAGACAGGGAGCTGCACATTGTACTACCCAGTACTGCATATACCCCAGTACCTGTTGTGTTTACTTAACCCACCTCATCACTGCATATACCTAGCTTTGTGTTGAGTGAACCCAGCTCACTGCATCTAACTACCCAGTACCTGTTGTGTTTACTTAACCCACCTCATCACTGCATATACCTAGCGTTGTGTTGAGTGAACCCAGCTCACTGCATCTAACTACCTGTTGTGTTGAGTGTGAACCCACCTGGCCACCTCGCTGCATCTAACTACCTGTTGTGTTGAGTGAGAACCCACCTCACACTGCATCTTAAGTACCTTTACTGTTGAGTGAACCCAGCTCACTGCATCTAACTACCCAGTACCTGTTGTGTTTACTTAACCCACCTTATCACTGCATATACCTAGCGTTGTGTTGAGTGAACCCAGCTCACTGCATCTAACTACCTGTTGTGTTGAGTGAGAACCCACCTGGCCACCTCGCTGCATCTAACTACCTGTTGTGTTGAGTGAGAACCCACCTCACTGCATCTTAAGTACCTTTACTGTTGAGTGAACCCAGCTCACTGCATCTAACTACCCAGTACCTGTTGTGTTTACTTAACCCACCTCATCACTGCATATACCTAGCGTTGTGTTGAGTGAACCCAGCTCACTGCATCTAACTACCTGTTGTGTTGAGTGTGAACCCACCTGGCCACCTCGCTGCATCTAACTACCTGTTGTGTTGAGTGAGAACCCACCTCACACTGCATCTTAAGTACCTTTACTGTTGAGTGAACCCAGCTCACTGCATCTAACTACCCAGTACCTGTTGTGTTTACTTAACCCACCTCATCACTGCATATACCTAGCGTTGTGTTGAGTGAACCCAGCTCACTGCATCTAACTACCTGTTGTGTTGAGTGAGAACCCACCTGGCCACCCCCACCTCGCTGCATCTAACTACCTGTTGTGTTGAGTGAGAACCCACCTCACTGCATCTTAAGTACCTTTACTGTTGAGTGAACCCAGCTCACTGCATCTAACTACCCAGTACCTGTTGTGTTTACTTAACCCACCTCATCACTGCATATACCTAGCGTTGTGTTGAGTGAACCCAGTTCACTGCATCTAACTACCTGTTGTGTTGAGTGTGAACCCACCTGGCCACCTCGCTGCATCTAACTACCTGTTGTGTTGAGTGAGAACCCACCTCACACTGCATCTTAAGTACCTTTACTGTTGAGTGAACCCAGCTCACTGCATCTAACTACCCAGTACCTGTTGTGTTTACTTAACCCACCTCATCACTGCATATACCTAGCGTTGTGTTGAGTGAACCCAGCTCACTGCATCTAACTACCTGTTGTGTTGAGTGTGAACCCACCTGGCCACCTCGCTGCATCTAACTACCTGTTGTGTTGAGTGAGAACCCACCTCACACTGCATCTTAAGTACCTTTACTGTTGAGTGAACCCAGCTCACTGCATCTAACTACCCAGTACCTGTTGTGTTTACTTAACCCACCTCATCACTGCATATACCTAGCGTTGTGTTGAGTGAACCCAGCTCACTGCATCTAACTACCTGTTGTGTTGAGTGAGAACCCACCTGGCCACCTCGCTGCATCTAACTACCTGTTGTGTTGAGTGAGAACCCACCTCACACTGCATCTTAAGTACCTTTACTGTTGAGTGAACCCAGCTCACTGCATCTAACTACCCAGTACCTGTTGTGTTTACTTAACCCACCTCATCACTGCATATACCTAGCGTTGTGTTGAGTGAACCCAGCTCACTGCATCTAACTACCTGTTGTGTTGAGTGAGAACCCACCTGGCCACCTCGCTGCATCTAACTACCTGTTGTGTTGAGTTAGAACCCACCTCACTGCATCTTAAGTACCTTTACTGTTGAGTGAACCCAGCTCACTGCATCTAACTACCCAGTACCTGTTGTGTTTACTTAACCCACCTCATCACTGCATATACCTAGCGTTGTGTTGAGTGAACCCAGCTCACTGCATCTAACTACCTGTTGTGTTGAGTGTGAACCCACCTGGCCACCTCGCTGCATCTAACTACCTGTTGTGTTGAGTGAGAACCCACCTCACACTGCATCTTAAGTACCTTTACTGTTGAGTGAACCCAGCTCACTGCATCTAACTACCCAGTACCTGTTGTGTTTACTTAACCCACCTCATCACTGCATATACCTAGCGTTGTGTTGAGTGAACCCAGCTCACTGCATCTAACTACCTGTTGTGTTGAGTGAGAACCCACCTGGCCACCCCCACCTCGCTGCATCTAACTACCTGTTGTGTTGAGTGAGAACCCACCTCACTGCATCTTAAGTACCTTTACTGTTGAGTGAACCCAGCTCACTGCATCTAACTACCCAGTACCTGTTGTGTTTACTTAACCCACCTCATCACTGCATATACCTAGCGTTGTGTTGAGTGAACCCAGTTCACTGCATCTAACTACCTGTTGTGTTGAGTGTGAACCCACCTGGCCACCTCGCTGCATCTAACTACCTGTTGTGTTGAGTGAGAACCCACCTCACACTGCATCTTAAGTACCTTTACTGTTGAGTGAACCCAGCTCACTGCATCTAACTACCCAGTACCTGTTGTGTTTACTTAACCCACCTCATCACTGCATATACCTAGCGTTGTGTTGAGTGAACCCAGCTCACTGCATCTAACTACCTGTTGTGTTGAGTGTGAACCCACCTGGCCACCTCGCTGCATCTAACTACCTGTTGTGTTGAGTGAGAACCCACCTCACACTGCATCTTAAGTACCTTTACTGTTGAGTGAACCCAGCTCACTGCATCTAACTACCCAGTACCTGTTGTGTTTACTTAACCCACCTCATCACTGCATATACCTAGCGTTGTGTTGAGTGAACCCAGCTCACTGCATCTAACTACCTGTTGTGTTGAGTGTGAACCCACCTGGCCACCTCGCTGCATCTAACTACCTGTTGTGTTGAGTGAGAACCCACCTCACACTGCATCTTAAGTACCTTTACTGTTGAGTGAACCCAGCTCACTGCATCTAACTACCCAGTACCTGTTGTGTTTACTTAACCCACCTCATCACTGCATATACCTAGCGTTGTGTTGAGTGAACCCAGCTCACTGCATCTAACTACCTGTTGTGTTGAGTGTGAACCCACCTGGCCACCTCGCTGCATCTAACTACCTGTTGTGTTGAGTGAGAACCCACCTCACTGCATATAGCTAGCATACCCCCGAGATGGACAAAATGGACAAACCAGGTAGAGGAAGAGGTAGAGGCAGACCCAGAGGAAGGCCACCAGGCACCGGCAGGTCTGTGGCTGTGCGAGGTGGTGTTGCTGTGATTTCGTGCGGACCTGCCCAAAAATACAGTGCTCAGAAGAAGGCACGTGCCATCACTTCCCAAAATCGTGAGGAGGTGATTGAGTATTTAACACAGAACACCTCATCTCCCGCAGCCACCAGCGCTACAACAAGCACCACATACGCTGCATTTGACACTTCGCAGGAGTTATTTGGTGGTGGTGGTGAAATCACTTATTCCCAGCCACTACTGCAACAACAACAAGAAGGCGCAGGTACACCACCTCATACGTCTGAGTTAGGTGGCGATAGTATGGACGTAACGTGTGTGGATGGGGATGATGGTGGACCACCTGAAGTTGGTGCACTTGAGGAGGTGTCTGAGGAAAGTGCAGCTGGCCAGGAGGATTATGATGACGATTATACGGATACCACATATGTTCCCGGTAGAGGAGATGACCAGGTGGACAGTTCAGAGGAGGAGTCAGAGAGGAGTAGGAGGAGACGACTCCATGATAGAAGCAGAGGGAGCTCGTCCTCAGAAACAGCTGGGGGCAGTGTCCGGCGCCATGTATCACCAGCTATGGCCAGCCAGCACACATGCCCTTCAACGTCAGCTGCTGATGCCACCCTAGCGCCATCACCCCAGGGGGGTTCAGCGGTTTGGAAATTTTTTCACGTGTGTGTCTCAGATCGGAGCAAAGCCATCTGTTGTCTCTGCCAGCAAAAATTGAGCCGTGGAAAGGCCAACTCTCACGTAGGGACAAGTGCCTTACGAAGGCACCTGGAGAGAAGGCACAAACAGCTATGGCAAGAACACCTGAGGAAAAGCAGCACCCCTCAAAAGACAAGCCACCCTCCTTCTCCTCTTCCTCCTTCAGGTGCATCGTCTTCATCCACTTTCTCCCTTGCACCTTCACAGCCACCCTCCTCCACACCGCCTCTTCCCTTGAGCGGTTCCTTCTCCTCTGCCCACAGCAGTACCCAGCTGTCCGTGAAGGAAGTATTTGAGCGGAAGAAGCAAATGTCTGCCAGTCACCCTCTTGCCCGGCGTCTGACAGCAGGCGTGGCGGAACTATTAGCTCGCCAGCTATTACCATACAAGCTGGTGGAGTCGGAGGCTTTCCGTAAGTTTGTGGCCATTGGTACACCGCAGTGGAAGATACAAGGCCGCAATTATTTTTCACAAAAGGCCATACCCAAACTCTACCGTGCAGTTGAGAGGCAAGTGGTGTCATCTCTGGCACACAGCGTTGGGTCAAGGGTCCACCTGACCACGGATGCCTGGTCTGCCAATCACGGGCAGGGCCACTACATTACATACACAGCCCATTGGGTCAACCTGGTGACCAATGGCAGCAAGCAGGGAGTACGGGGCTGCGCAGAGGACCGACTTGTCACACCTCCACGGCTTGCAGGCAGGCCTCCAGCCACCTCCTCTCCATTTGCTCTCACCGCTTCGCTGTCATCATCCTCCTCCTCCTCCTCCTTGGCTGGTGCCGCCATCTCCTCTCCAGCTACACAGCCCCAGCACCTCAGGGCCTATGCTGCATGCCAGGTGCGACGGTGTCATGCAGTGTTAGACATGTCTTGCCTGAAAGCGGAGAGTCACACTGGAGCAGCTCTCCTGGCTGCTCTTAACAAACAGGTGGAGCAATGGCTGACCCCGCACAAGCTTGAGATCGGCAACGTGGTGTGTGACAACGGCAGCAATCTCATTGCTGCGTTGAATTTGGGAAAGCTGACACACATACCCTGCATGGCACATGTGCTTAATCTGGTCGTGCAAAGATTTGTGTCCAAGTACCCAGGCTTAGAGGATGTCCTGAAGCAGGCCAGGAAGTTGTGTGGGCATTTCAGGCGCTCTTACAAGGCCATGGCACGCTTTGCGGAGATTCAGCGTAGAAACAACTTGCCGGTGAGACGCCTGATTTGCGATAGCCCGACTCGCTGGAATTCCACCCTGCTGATGTTCTCTCGCCTGCTAGACCAGGAGAAAGCCGTCACCCAGTACCTGTATCATTACAGTACAAGGACACAATCTGGGAGGATGGGGATGTTGTGGCCCAACAACTGGACACTGATGCGAAATGCATGCAGGGTCATGGAGCCCTTTGAGGAGGTGACCAAACTGGTGAGTCGCGATGAGGGCACCATCAGCGACTTGATCCCCTACGCCTACTTCCTGGAGCGTGCCGTGCGTAGAGTGGTGGATACAGCTGTGGAGGAGCGTGAACAAGAAGAGTTAGGGCAGCAGGAGTCGTGGGAGCCATTTACACACGAACCCGATGTTTCCACAACACCGGCGGCAGCACAGAGGGGGGAGGAGGAGGAAGAAGAGGAGTCGTGTGGGGAAGGAGAGGAGTCAGACTCTGATGATGGTGATGATGAGGAAGGTGTTTCTGTGGAGGAGGAAGAGGCGGCGGAAGGAGAACAACCGCGGCAGCCATCACAGGGGGCTTCTGCTGCTCCACGTTCCCGTGCTATTGTTCGTGGCTGGGGGGAGGAAGAGGAGTTGCGTCCCGTCACTGAGGAAGAGCAAGAGGAGATGGAGAGTACGTCTGCATCCAGCTTTGTGCAAATGTCCTCTTTCATGTTGTCCAGCCTGTTGAGGGACCCCCGTATAAAAAAACTCAAGACGAATGACCTGTACTGGGTGGCCACGCTACTAGACCCTCGGTACAGGCACAAAGTGGCGGACCTCTTACCAACTCAACAAAAGGCGGAAAGGATGCAGCACTTGCAGAACAAGCTGTTGATGATGCTTTACAATGCATTTAAGGGTGATGTGGCTGCACAACGCAATCAAGGTACCACTGGCAGTAACCCTCCTCCTCCCAAGTCCACGCAGGCAAGGACAGGACGTTCTAGCAATCTCAGGGTGATGTCGGACATGCGGACGTTCTTTAGTCCAACTCCTCGCCATAGTCCTTCCGGATCCACCCTCCACCAATGCCTGGACTGGCAGGTAGCCGACTACCTGGCCTTGAGTGTGGATGTAGACTCTGCGAAAAGCGACGATGAACCCTTGGACTACTGGTTACGCAGGCTTGACCTGTGGCCAGAGCTATCCCAATTTGCCATACAACTTCTCTCTTGCCCTGCCGCAAGCGTCCTGTCAGAAAGGACCTTCAGTGCAGCTGGAGGCATAGTTACTGAGAAGAGAAGTCGCCTAAGTCACGACAGTGTTAAGTACCTGACCTTTATCAAAATGAATGAGGAATGGATCACGGAGGGCTACTGCACAACCGAAGACTAAGTCAGTCCCCACACACAGCATCTCTGCCTGCAGGCTGCTTGACTGCCTTCTCCGCCACCACCAACAGGGTCCAGGACTCTAGGCGGATTCCTGAATTTTTAAGGCCGCTGCTAGCAGCAGCCGCTACACAAATTTTTCTGGTGCGTGTACATGCCTGCCTAATTTTTCTGGCTGCACTGCGGGCGGCTGCAACAAAAAAACAAAAGGCATGTACATGTGCCCATCCCCCTTCGTGATCATTACCTTGCTGCGGTGAAGGGGCTTGCGCATCACAATGAAGCAATGACCGCCAGCTATTTGAGTGTCTCGGGTGGGGGTGGCACACAAAAGATAATAAGGTCATTGCTTCATTGTGGTCAGACCAAATTTGATCAGCTGGACAGTCACTGCTGTTCTATCATTGAGTTACCACAGCCCGGCGACCATATGGGCTTAAAAACCGCCACGGCCTAAACTCTGGCCACGGTGCGCACCAGTCCAGCACGGCCGTCACTACGCAAACAGCTGTTTGCGGTGCGTTACACAGTGAGTTTGGTGTGTCAGTGTGAAGCAGAACTCTAATTACACTCCCTAATTGATGTATACCCATGCAAGATGTTTGAAAGCACTTTAGGCCTGCAATTTAGCATTCAATGTGATTTCTGCCCTTAAAACGCTGCTTTGCGTCAAATCCAGATTTTTCCCCGGGACTTTGGGCATGTATCCCACTCCGCTATGCCCCCCTCCAGGTGTTAGACCCCTTGAAACATCTTTACCATCACTTTTGTGGCCAGCATAATTTTTTCTATTTTTCAAAGTTTGCCTCCCCATTGAAGTCTATTGCGGTTCGCGAACTTTTACGCGAACCGAACCTTCCGCGGAAGTTCGCGAACCCGGTTTGCGAACCAAAAATCGGAGGTTCGCGACATCTCTAGTGCTATGGAGAGGGGAGGGAGACGCAGCAGCCTGTGCTGTGCTCTGGAGAGGGGAGGGAGAAGCAGGAGTGCGTGCTGTGCTATGCAGAGGGAAGGGAGAAGCACTGACACACTCACTCACTCTTACTCTCTCACACTCACTCACTCACTCACTCACTCTTACTCTCTCACTCTCTCTCACACACACTCACACACCTACACTCTCACACCCTCTTAGGCTGCTTTCACATTAAGACGTTACAGGCGCACGTTAGTGCAGCCTGTAAAGCAGCCTAACTCACAGCAATGAAAACTAAATGGGATGTTCACAGTGCCCACGTTGCGTTACACTGTAACACAACACGTTTAAATAAAGTGCTGCATGCTATACGTTATACGACTGTTTGCCCATGTGCAGTAATGTTGGAGGAGGAGGTCTCCCTTTTGATGGGTTAATCACGAAAACAATGTACAATACCACTGAGCTTGTACCTTGTGTGGGGTGAACAAAGATTCAATAAGATTTCTTAGTTCTGTTCTCAAAACGCCATCAAGATTACCATTCTTTCATTAGCATTGTTTCCAGGAGTAGAGAGCACACACACTTCCTGAAGGGACAGCTGAAATCCGATCTCTGAAGTGTGCTCTGAAATCACCCTGCTTTTGTGATGTAAACACAGCTGTACTGAGTCGCACAATGATGACATAAGACAGTGCACTTCCTAGTATACACCTCAGTGGGAGTGTCTGAAGACTCTGGGAGGAGGGCAAGTAATGAATATACAATGAGCAAGAGAAGGGAGGGGGAAAACAAGAGTCAGGGAGGATATGATGTCAGCATTAGCTGGGCAAAATGGCCACTGCCTGGAATAGGATTTTCTGCTTCTCATTTATAAAATTCTCAGGAATCATAACGTGGACAGTGCAATACATCTGATATATAAGTTGAACTAGTATTTATCTACTTAAATATGTGTTTTTTATTTTTAGGTTAGCATGGGTGTCGCTTCCTCTTTAAGGCTTTTTCCTGTACGCTCTTGATCTTTACCGAGATTTCCCATCCCCAGGTGACAACTTGAGCAAGGCTTTCATATTCCAGCAGGATATCATGTGTAAAGTCCTGGCTCAGGCTGGTGTGAGCTGCTTCAACGCATACTGCAGCCAGTCCAGGTGGCATTTGCTCCCAAGCACAATACACCTCTGAGACAGCCTGTATAGGCTTCAAAGCCACTGTATGATTAAGGGTTTCCTAACTTGAAGCAGACAATGATAGAGTTAATTCGCATTATAAGGACCTCCAGGAGCTACTGCCAAACCTTCAAAGCTAGACTGGCTAGCAGACAATCCCATGATACAGTAGTACACAGTAGAGGTGGGGCGAACGGTTCGCCGGCGAACGGTTCCAGGCGAACTTCAGGTGGTTCGCCTTTGCAGGCGAAGGCGAACTTTCCCGGAAGTTCGATTCACCCCATAATGCTCTATGAGGGACAACTTTGACCCTCTGCATCACAGTCAGCAGGCGCATTGTAGCCAATCAGGCTACAATAAGCCCTGGAGCCCCAACCCCCTTATATAAGGCAGGCTCCGGCGGCCATTAGCCTCACTCGTGTGCCTGCTAGAGACAGAATAGGGACAACTGCTGCAGACTTGTTCTCCTAGGGACAGATTAGTCAGGCTCTTGCCTTCTTAGCTTGCTTAGCTGAATCTTATTGCTATAATAGCGCCCCAGAAAAGCTCTTTTCAGAGCTCATCCTGCTCGTGTGATCAATTTTTTTCTGTGTTTGAAACTGACACTTGGGTTGTTTAGACAGCATTGCTAATTCATACTGTGTGTCCCACTGGCACTGCCAGCAGCAGCAGCACATTCAGTGACTACTACCTGTGTGTGTGTGTGATACACTTGTGTTGCTTAGACAGCATTGCTAATTCATAATGTGTGTGTACCACTGCCAGCAGCCCACCAGCATTCAGCAGCACATTCAGTGACACCTGTGTGTGTGACAGGGAGCTGCACATTGTACTACCTACCCAGTACTGCATTTACCTACTACTAGTACCTGTTGTGTTTAGTTAACCCACCTCATCACTGCATACACCTACGTTTGTGTTGAGTGAACCCACCTCACTGCACATAACTACCTTTTGTGTTGAGTGAACTTGCGTCACTGCATATAACTACCTTTTAAGTTGAGTGAACTCACCTCACTGCATATCTACATTTTCTGTAGAGTGAACTCACCTCACTGCACATAGCTACCTTTGGGTTGAGTGAATTCACCTCACTGCATATAGCTACCTTTTGTGTTCAGTGAACTCACCTTACTGCATATATAACTACCTTTGTGTTCAGTGAACTCACCTCACTGCATATATAACTACCTTTGTGTTGAGTGAACTCACCTCACTGCACATAGCTACCTTTTGTGTTCAGTGAACTCACCTCACTGCATATATAACTACCTTTGGGTTGAGTGAACTCACCTCACTGCACATAGCTACCTTTGGGTTGAGTGAATTCACCTCACTGCACATAGCTACCTTTTGTGTTCAGTGAACTCACCTCACTGCATATATAACTACCTTTGTGTTCAGTGAACTCACCTCACTGCATATAGCTACCTTTTGTGTTCAGTGAACTCACCTCACTGCATATATAACTACCTTTGTGTTGAGTGAACTCAGCTGACTGCACATGGCTACCTTTTGTGTTCAGTGAACTCACCTCACTGCATATATAACTACCTTTGGGTTGAGTGAACTCACCTCACTGCACATAGCTACCTTTTGTGTTCAGTGAACTCACCTCACTGCATATATAACTACCTTTGGGTTGAGTGAACTCACCTCACTGCACATGGCTAGCTTCCCCCGAGATGGACAAAATGGACAAACCAGGTAGAGGAAGAGGTAGAGGCAGACCCAGAGGAAGGCCACCTGGCACTGGCAGGTCTGTGCGAGGTGGTGTTGCTGTGATTTCGTGCGGACCTGGCCCAAAGTACAGTGCTCAGAAGAAGGCACGTGCCATCACTTCCCAAAATTGTGAGGACGTGCTTCTGTATTTAACACAGAACACCTCATCTCTCGCCGCAGCCACCAGCGCTACAACAAGTGCCACATCCGCTGCATTTGACACTCCGCAGGAGTTATTTGGTGGTGGTGAAATCACTGATTCACAGCCACTACTGCAACAACAAGAAGGCGCAGGTACACCACCTCAGACGTCTGAGTTAGGTGGCGATAGTATGGACGTAACGTGTGAGGAGGGGCATGATGAACCACCTGAAGTTGGTGCAGTTGAGGTGTCTGAGGAAAGCGAAGCTGGGCAGGAGGATTATGATGACGATTATACGGATGTCACGTATGTTCCCAATAGAAGAGATAACCAGGGGGACAGTTCAGAATGGGAGCTAGAGTAGGAGGAGACGACTCCATGATAGAAGCAGAGGGAGCTCGTCCTCAGAAACAGCTGGGGGCAGTGTCCGGCGCCATGTATCGCCAGCTATGACCAGCCAGCCAACATGCCCTTCAAGGTCAGCTGTTGATGCCACCGTAGTGCCATCACCCCAGGGGGGATCTGCGGTTTGGAAATATTTTACGGTGTGTGCCTCAGATAGGAGCAAAGCCATCTGTTCTCTCTGCCTCCAAAAATTGAGCCGTGGAAAGGCCAACACTCACGTAGGGACAAGTGCCTTACGAAGGCACCTGGAGAAAAGGCACAAACAGCTATGGGAAGAACACCTGAGGAAAAGCAGCACCCCTCAAGACAAGCCACCCTCCTTCTCCTCTTCCTCCTTCAGGTGCATCGTCTTCATCCGCTTTCTCCCTTGAACCTTCACAGCCACCCTCCTTCACACCGCCTCTGCCCTTGAGCGGTTCCTGCTCCTCTGCCCACAGCAGTAGCCAGGTGTCCGTGAAGGAAGTCTTTGAGCGGAAGAAGCCAATTTCGGCCAGTCACCCTCTTGCCCGGCGTCTGACAGCTGGTGTGGCAGAACTATTAGCTCGCCAGCTATTACCATACAAGCTGGTGGAGTCAGAGGCTTTCTGTAAATTTGTGGCCATTGGGACACCGCAGTGGAAGATACCAGGCCGCCCTTATTTTTCACGAAAGGCCATACCCAAACTGTACCGTGCAGTTCACAGGCAAGTGGTGTCATCTATTGCGAAGAGCGTTGGGTCAAGGGTCCACCTGACCACGGATGCCTAGCACGGTCAGGGCCGCTACATTACGCACACAGCCCACTGGGTCAACCTGGTGACCGATGGCAGCAAGCAGGGAGTACGTGGCTGCGCAGCGGACCGACTTGTCACACCTCCACGGCTTGCAGGCAGGCCTCCTGCCACCTCCTCTCCTTCTCCTCCAGCTACATCCTCTTCGCTGTCAACCTCCTCCTCCTTCTTGGCTCAGTGTCAGTTGAACTCTAGCGGTGCTGCCATCTCCTCTTCCTCTCCAGCTACACAGCCCCATCTCCCCAGAGCCTACGCTGCATGCCAGGTACGACGGTGTCACAAAATTTTAGACATGTCTTGCCTCAAAGCGGAGAGTCACACTGGAGCAGCTCTCCTGGCTGCTCTTAACAGGTGAAGCAATGGCTGACCCCGCACCAGCTGGAGATCGGCAACGTGGTGTGTGACAACGGCAGCAATCTCCTTTCCGCTTTGAATTTGGAAAAGCTGACACATGTACCCTGCATGGCACATGTGCTGAATCTGGTCGTGCAAAGATTTGTCTCAAAGTACCCAGGCTTAGAGGACGTCCTGAAGCAGACCAGGAAGTTGTGTGGGCTAGTGGTGCTCAAATACCCCTTTTTAAAATTCGAGTTTGGTCGAATTCGAATAGTAAATTATTCGAGGTCAGTCGAATATTCGAGTCGAATAAATTTTACTATTCGATTCGACCTCGGACTTCGAGCTCACTATTCGAGTCGGTATTCGAGCTCATTATTCGAGCTGACTATTCGAATTGGCCTTAAATAGCTTCCCAACACTTGTTTTGAGGGTGAATGATGCAAGAAACATATTTTTTTCCAAGTAACAACAGCAAGTGATTATGTGGGGATGTTCCTTTAAAAAAAAAAAGGTGAAAAGAGAAGTTGTGTCCAGAATTTTGTTCAGTACTGTATATACTTCTTCTTCTTCTTCTTCTTTATCTTCTATATCTTCTTCTTCTTCTTCTATATCTTCTTCTTCTTCTTCTATATTGTCTTCTTCTTCTTCTTCTTCTTCTTCTTCTTCTTCATCTTCATCTTCTTCATCTTCTTCATCTTCTTCATCTTCTTCATCTTCATCTTCTTCATCTTCTTCTTCATCTTCATCTTCTTCATCTTCTTCTTCTTCATCTTCTTCTTCTTCTTCTTCTTCTTCTTCTTCTTCTTCTTCTTCTTCTTCTTCTTCTTCTTCTTCTTCTTCTTCTTCTTCTTCTTCTTCTTCTTCTTCTTCTTCTTCTTCTTCATCTTCTTCTTCATCTTCTTCTTCATCTTCTTCTTCATCTTCTTCTTCATCTTCTTCTTCTTCTTCTTCTTCTTCTTCTTCTTCTTCATGAAATGCAGCTATTTTTGAGCGTAACAACAAATAGCTGGTGGCGCACGCATGTTGGAAGCGCCATTGTATGTGCTCCCTGGCAGTGGAAACACACAGACAGCAGGAGGTAAATTCAGCAGCAGGAGGAGGAGGATGAGTGTGTGGCAGCATGCAGTCAATGAGGCAGGCAGCGTGACATAATAGCCCTGGTACCTAGCGGTGATACCAGGGCTGTAAATAAACACAACAGGAGGTCCCAGACAGCGGTCGTGCAGCCCACATTGTGTCCAATACACAACTGGGACAACACAGTTTTCAACCCGGGCACCTCAGAAAAATTAAACCTTTTTTTGTAATGGTTTTGTAGTTTTGGCTTTACAACCAATTACACAGATATATAGCTATTTTTTGACGTAATAGCTGGTGGCAGAGTGGCAGCAGAAGGTAAATCTGTGTACCCTGGCGGTGGGAAACACAGACAGACAGCAGCAGCAGCAGGAGGAGGAATGGAGGAGTAATTATGTGAGCAGCTATTGTTTGACGTAATAGCTGGTGGCAGTGTGGCAGCAGAAGGTAATTCTGTGTACCCTGGCAGTGGGAAACACAGACAGACAGCAGCAGCAGGAGTAATGGAGGAGTAGTGTGAGTGTGGCAGCAGGTAGACAGCGTGACATAATAGCCCTGGTACCTAGCGGTGATACCAGGCCGTAAATAAACACAACAGGAGGTCCCAGACAGCGGTCGTGCAGCCCACATTGTGTCCAATACACAACTGGGACAACACAGTTTTCAACCCGTGCACCTCAGAAAAATTAAACCTTTTTTTTTTTAATGTTTTTTTGGTTTTGTTTGTAAAAGAAATTACACAGATATATAGCTATTGTTTGACGTAATAGCTGGTGGCAGAGTGGCAGCAGAAGGTAAATCTGTGTACCCTGGCGGTGGGAAACACAGACAGACAGCAGCAGCAGCAGGAGGAATGGAGGAGTAATTATGTGAGCAGCTATTGTTTGACGTAATAGCTGGTGGCAGTGTGGCAGCAGAAGGTAATTCTGTGTACCCTAGCAGTGGGAAACACAGACAGACAGCAGCAGCAGGAGTAATGGAGGAGTAGTGTGAGTGTGGCAGCAGGTAGGCAGCGTGACATAATAGCCCTGGTACCTAGCGGTGATACCAGGGCTGTAAATAAACACAACAGGAGGTCCCAGACAGCGGTCGTGCAGCCCACATTGTGTCCAATACACAACTGGGACAACACAGTTTTCAACCCGGGCACCTCAGAAAAATTAAACCTTTTTTTGTAATGGTTTTGTAGTTTTGGTTTTACAACCAATTACACAGATATATAGCTATTTTTTGACGTAATAGCTGGTGGCAGAGTGGCAGCAGAAGGTAAATCTGTGTACCCTGGCGGTGGGAAACACAGACAGACAGCAGAAGGGCAGCACACAGCAGCCCACTGTAGGTGTAAAATGTGTGGCTGCAGGCGCCGTAATAGTCAAAGTGAACCAGGCTGGCTTAGTGAGCAGGAGCCAGGAGGTGGTAAAGGGTGGTAAGGCACATTAACGATGGTTCTTAGCCAGTTCATGTCCCCCTCTCGCCGACAACAGGGGCCAGGAACTCGCCTTCCACCCACGCCTGGTTCATCTTGAGAAACGTCAGTCTGTCCACAGACTTGTGAGACAGACGTGAGCGTTTCTCGGTGACCACGCCACCAGCTGCACTGAAGCAGCGCTCGGACAGCACGCTGGAAGGGGGGCAGGACAGCACTTCCAGGGCGTACTGCGCCAGCTCGCTCCAGATCTCCAGGCGCTTGACCCAATACTCCATGGGATCAACAGGGGCATCGCTGTCAAGCCCGCTGTAGGACCCCATGTAGTCAGCCACCATGCGGGTCAGGCGCTGGCTGTGACCGGAGGAGGATGCTGCTGCATGCACCTCCTCTCTAGTCACTGCTGCCGGAGCCTCTACAGTCCTGTAGAGCTCGTGGCTGAGAGACAGCAGGTCTGTGGGGCGCTTGCTGCTGCTGGATGCAGGCACCTGCTGCTGCCTCTGTGCTGGCTGCTGGACAGTGGGGGTGGAAGGCTGGGGGAAGGCTTCCTCCAAGCGCTCAACAAGGGCCTGCTGCAAGCTCCTTATTTGTTGCGCTGGGTCTCCTCCTGCAGGCGGCAGGAACTGGCTCAACTTCCCCTTGAGGCGTGGGTCCAACATCATGCTGATCCAGATGTCCTCCCTCTGCTTCATCTGGATCACCCTGGGGTCCCTGCGCAGGCACGTCAGCATGTGCGCTGCCATTGGGAAGAGGCGGGCCACGTCTGCTGGCACATCGACGGCAGTGCTGCTGTCCTCATCCTCCTCCTCTGCCTCGTCAGCCTCATCCTCTCTCCACCCCCGCACCAACTCAGCTGCACTGTGCTGCTCCCCCTCATCAGCAGCAAGGTCAGGGACCTCCACCAAGTCCTCCTCCTCCTCCCCCTCAGAGGTGGACTGTGCAGCTGCTTGCCGCTCCTGCTGGTCCAAGGCTGCCGCTCCCTGTTCCAGCAAAGCATCGAGGGCCCTGTTCAGCAGACAAACCAGGGGCACCCACTCGCAGACCATAGCATGGTCCCTGCTCACCATGTTAGTGGCCTGCAGAAAGGGAGCCAGCACTAAGCACACCTGCTGCATGTGCCTCCAGTCATCATCGGGGACGATGGACGGGATGTTGCTGGTCTTGTCCCTTCTCTGAGCGGCGGAAACAGTGGCCAGGGCAAGGTACTGGTTGACAGCGTGCTTCTGTTCAA
This sequence comes from Hyperolius riggenbachi, assembly GCF_040937935.1. Classification (NCBI taxonomy): domain Eukaryota; kingdom Metazoa; phylum Chordata; class Amphibia; order Anura; family Hyperoliidae; genus Hyperolius; species Hyperolius riggenbachi. Next base: position 176,656 of record NW_027152398.1, on the reverse strand, counting down.
CCAGACGCTCCAACATCGCCAGGGTGGAGTTCCAGCGAGTCGGAACGTCAAGGATCAGCCGATGGCGTGGCAGATCCAGCTCCTTTTGCACGTCTTCCAGGCTCGCACAGGCTGCAGCCGAGCGCCGGAAGTGACGCACAACGTTCCTTGCCGTTTCCAGCAGTTCGCCCATCCCCTGGTAGGTGCGCAAGAACTTTTGCACCACCAGGTTCAGCACGTGGGCAAGACAGGGGATGTGGGTCAGGTTTCCCCTGTCTATTGCGGCAACCAAATTGGCCCCATTGTCGGCCACCACCTCTCCGACTCTGAGGCCTCTGGGGGTCAGCCAAATCCTCTCCTGCTCCTGGAGTTTGGCCAACACATGGGTTGCCGTCAGCTTGGTCTTCCCAAGGCTGACCAAGTGCAGCAGCGCTTGGCAGTGGCGGGCCTTCACGCTGCTGCTGAGGCGGGGGGTTTGGCCAGGTGTGCCGGAGGATGGCAGAGGATCGGAGGAACCTGCTGCAGTTCCCCTGACCCTGCGGGGTGGCACCACCCACTGTGTTGCTGCTGCTGCTGTGCCCGCTGCTGCTCTCCCATCCTCACCCCCTTCCACCAAGCTGACCCAGTGGACAGTGAAGGACAGGTAGCGGCCTGTCCCGAAGCGGCTGCTCCAGGAGTCCATGGTGACGTGGACCCTTTCACCAACCGCGTGCTCCAGCCCTCTCTCCACATTGGCCATCACAAAGCGGTGCAGTGCAGGAATGGCCTTGCGGGAGAAAAAGTGTCTGCTGGGGAGCTGCCAGTCTGGGGCTGCGCAAGCAAGCAGCGCACGAATGTCGCTCCCCTCCTGCAAGAGCGTGTACGGCAGGAGTTGGGAGCACATGGCCCATGCCAGCAAGCCGTTCAGCTGCCGCACGCGATGGCTGCTGGGAGGCAGAGCCCTAACCACCCCCTGGAAGGACTCGCTCAAAAGGCTCTGGCGTCGCTTTTTGCTGGCACGGGAATCAGCAGACACAGCGGAAGAGGCCACTGAGGACTGGCTGCCAGAACAGGCCTCAGTGTCGGTGGCAGGAGTTGCAGAGGGGGGAGGAGCAGTGCGTTTCCGCACTCCTGCTGGTGCTGCTGGAGGAGCAGGAGGGCGGGTGGCTGCTGTTGCTGCTGCTGCTGCTGAAGGCTGTGCAGTGATGGGTGTGGTGCCACTGCCAGCACCAGATTCCTTCAGCCTCTGGAACTCCTGATGCTGGTGGAAATGTTTTGCAGCAAGGTGGTTGATGAGCGAGCTGGTGCAGAACTTTAAGGGGTCTGCACCTCTGCTCAACTTCCGCTGACAGTGGTTGCAAGTGGCGTACTTGCTGTACACTGTGGGCATGGTGAAAAAGCGCCAGATTGGTGACAGAAACATCCCCCTACGGCATGGAAGCGCTGCTGCCTGTCTCCCTGTGGTGGTTGGGGGTGGGGCTTGGGTGCGGCTGGTGGTGGTACTGGCAGATGCTGCTGCTGCTGCTGAGCCTGAGACACCAGCAGGCTGTGGGACCTGCCTACTGCTGCTGCCAATGCTTGCAATGATGCGCCTCCTTGCAAGGCCCACAAGAGCATCCTCCTCCTCCTCCTCAGAGCTGCTGAGGACGACATCCCCTGGAGGTGGTGGCACCCAGTCTCTGTCTGTCACCGGGTCATCAACATCCTCCCCCTCCTGAAACATGTCCTGCTGGGATGAGGACCCCCCAAACTCCTCTCCTGATGCATGGATGGGCTGCTTGACTGTCGCCACAGTCTTGCTGTCCAATCCCTCATCCCCCAAAGTGCCCATCAGCATCTCCTCCTCAAGATCGCCAACAACAGCAGACAATTTACTCATGATGCCTGGGGTCAAAAGACTGCTGAATGACAGGTCGGCGAGTGACGGTGAACTGGCCTCCTCCCCAGACCCTGCTGGGCGGCTGCTGCGAACAGGGGTGGTGGTGGTGGTGGTGAGGGTGGAGGCCTCAGATGCAGAGCTGATGGCGGGCTGCTCATCCTCAGTCATGAGTTGCACCACAGTGTCTGCATGCTTTTCCTCAATGGGACGTTTCCGACCCGGCTGGAGGAAAATCGGAGCAGGTGCTACACGCTGCTGCTGCTGTGTCTCTGCAGCGTGAGTTGCAGATGCTCCTGCTGGGCGGCGCCCAAGGCTTCCACGGCCAGTGGCTATGGGAGGAATGTTAGCCACTGACGCTGCTGCTGCTGCTGCTGCGGAACTGTGCATGGTGGCGCGGCCGCGGCCTGCCACAATGCTGCTCCCTCTCCTCCTGATTCCCTTGCTGCCCTTCCCCTTGCCCAAACCGCGCTGGCTGCCACTTCCAGACATCTTCGATGTTTTGGGCGTATAGACAAAAGTTTTTTAAAAGGGCGGGTGAAAAGTGGGGTACTTTAATGGAGTGGGTTGGTGGGTGAGGTGACTGAGTGAGTGTCCCTAGTACAGTAAGTAAGTAGTAACAGTCAGGAAGTACAACTAACTAATTACAATAAGCAATCAGTTATCAGAAGGAAATAGAGTGTGTGTAGTGTGTGTACACAGACAGTGAGTGCACACACGCAGGAGCTAGTAGCCTATGAACAGTGACTGAGTGTCCTAGACTCCTAGTACAGTAAGAGTAACAAGTAGTAACAGTAAGTAACTAACTAATTACAATAATGAATCAGTAATCAGAAGGAAATAGAGTGTGTGTAGTGTGTACTCAGACAGTGACAGTGTTAGCCGATGAACAGTGACTGAGTGTCCTAGACTCCTGGTACAGTAAGAGTAACAAGTAAGAACAGTAAGTACAACTAACTAATTACAATAATCAATCAGTAATCAGAAGGAAATAGAGTGTGTGTAGTGTGTACTCAGACAGTGAGTGCACACACGCAGGAGCTAGTAGCCGATGAACAGTGACTGAGTGTCCTAGACTCCTAGTACAGTAAGAGTAACAAGTAGTAACAGTAAGTAACTAACTAATTACAATAATCAATCAGTAATCAGAAGGAAATAGAGTGTGTGTAGTGTGTACTCAGACAGTGAGTGCACACACGCAGGAGCTAGTAGCCGATGAACAGTGACTGAGTGTCCTAGACTCCTAGTACAGTAAGAGTAACAAGTAGTAACAGTAAGTAACTAACTAATTACAATAATCAATCAGTAATCAGAAGGAAATAGAGTGTGTGTAGTGTGTACTCAGACAGTGAGTGCACACACGCAGGAGCTAGTAGCCGATGAACAGTGACTGAGTGTCCTAGACTCCTAGTACAGTAAGAGTAACAAGTAGTAACAGTAAGTAACTAACTAATTACAATAATCAATCACTAATCAGAAGGAAATAGAGTGTGTGTGTACAAGACTGTGAGTGCACACACGCAGGAGCTAGTAGCCTTAGCCTTAGCCTATGAACAGTGACAGTGAGTGTCCTAGCCTAACTACAATACTAAATACAGAAACAATCAGTAGTAAAGGACAGCAGCAGAAATACTGGTATAGATGAGAGAAATATACTAACAGAGGACAGGAGAGAACAGCTGCCCACACAGGCAGGCCCTGAGGCCTAAAGCTGTGTAAGCCTGCAGCAGCTGTGTCTCTGTCTATGTAACACAAAAGCTACTAACTAAAATACAATGTCTATCTAACTAACAACAATATAGGTGTATATAGGAGGTGTATGTGAGCAAAAACGCTAGGTAAATGAACACAATAGAGCTCTTGCTAAGCCAAAGCACAAAGGAGCAACTCTCTCTCTGTACAAGTCTCAGGCAAGCACGGAGAAACCTAACATGGCGGCCGCTATTTATAGGGTAGGGGCTGGCCAGGGTCCCCCTCTGTGATTGGCTGCCGTCAGAGGGCCTGGGAGCCCTCTGATTGGCTCTAAGGACATCAATCTGGGCTATGACGCTATTCGAGCTCGGTACCGAGCTCGAATAGCGCCGTTTTGCTCGAATAGCTCGAATAGTGAATGGGCTATTCGAGTGTACTCGAATACCCCATTCGAATAGCTCTAGCTATTCGGAGCTCGAATACCGAGCTCGAATAGCTGAGAAAGAGCTCGAATATTCGAGCTACTCGAATATTCGAGCTCTGCTGAGCACCACTGGTGTGGGCATTTCAGGCGGTCTTAAAAGCAAAATCAGGTTGCGTTGGGCAAGTATATTGCTATATAATAATAATACTAATAGTGATTTAATGATGCCAATTGTGCGTGAAACCAAATATAATTTTAATTCCGCATATATAAAAATATCCATGACAAAAGTTAGAAATCATTCGTTATGACAATCAGTACCAGCTCATTAGCATTTCCAAATTCTTTCAAATTCATATAAATGCTTTACAATAAAAATCAGTTTAAGTCAATCATGCATGACCCTCAAGCATACATAGACTGCCCAATGTGTGCTTATAAAAAACCTTTTTTATAAGCGCACACTGGGCAGTCTATGTATGCTTGAGGGTCATGCATGATTTATATTTGGTTTCACGCACAATTGGCATCATTACATCACTATTAGTATTATTATTATATAGCAATATACTTGCCCAGCGCAACCTGATTTTGCTTTTAGGTTTCATAATTTGTGTGGGAGAGTGGGTACCCACACTTCATTGGTTAGCTGCGGGCAAATTACAAGTAACAAGTGGTTCCCAAAATAAGCGCCCTCCACCTTTTGAGCATTTCAGGCGGTCTTATACGGCCAAGGCACGCTTTGCGAACATTCAGCGGAAAAACAACTTGCCGGTGCGACGCTTGATATGCGATAGCCCGACTCGCTGGAATTCCACCCTGCTCATGTTCTCTCGCCTGCTAGACCAGGAGAAAGCCGTCACCCAGTACCTGTACAACTACAGTAGAAGGACACAATCTGGGAAGATGGGGATGTTTTGGCCCAACAGCTGGACACTGATGCGAAATGCATGCAGGACCATGCGGCCATTTGAGGAGGTGACCAACCTGGTGAGTCGCGCTGAAGACACCATCAGCGACTTGATTCCCTATGCTTTCTTCCTGGAGCGTGCCGTGCGTAGAGTGGTGGATGAAGCTGTGGAGGAGCGGGAACAGGAACAGCTATGGCAGGAGCAGTCGTGGGACCAATTTTCAGCCGAACCACAGGTTTCCTGCGGCACCACAGAGGGGGGAGGAGGAGGAAGAAGAGGAGGCGTGTGGGGAAGGAGAGGAGTCAGACTCAGATGATTATGAGGAAGGTGTTTCTGTGGAGGAGGAAGAGGCGGCAGCGGCAGAAGAACAACCGCAGCAGCCATCACAGGGGGCTTCTGCTGCTCCACGTTCCCGTGGTATTGTCCGTGGCTGGGGGGAGGAAGAGGAGTTGCGTGACGTCACTGTGGAAGAGCAAGAGGAGATGGAGAGTACGTCTGGATCCGACTTTGTGCAGATGGCCTCTTTCATGTTGTCCAGCCTGTTGAGGGACCCCCGTATCAAAAAACTCGAGGGGAATGACCTGTACTGGGTGGCCACGCTACTAGACCCTCGGTACAGGCGCAGACCTGTTACCAACTCAGCAGAAGGTGGAAAGGATGCAGCACTTGCAGAACAAGCTGTCAATGATGCTTTACAATGCATTTAAGGGTGATGTGACAGTACAACGCAATAAAGGTACCACTGGCAGTAATCCTCCTCCTCCTCACCAGTCCACGCAGGCAAGGACAGGACGCTCCAGCGATCTCGGGGTGATGTCGGACATGCGGACATTCTTTAGTCCAACGCCTCGCAGTAGCCCTTCGGGATCCACCCTCCACCAACGCCTGGACCGGCAGGTAGCCGACTACCTGGCCTTAAGTGTGGATCTACACACTGCGACTGCGAGCAGCGACGATGAACCCTTGCTCTACTGGTTGCGCATGCTTGACCTGTGGCCAGAGCTGTCCCAATTTGCCATACAACTTCTCTCTTGCCCTGCCGCAAGCGTCCTGTCAGAAAGGACCTTCAGTGCAGCTGGAGGCATTGTCACTGAGAAGTCATGACAGTGTTCAGTACTTGACCTTTATCAAAATAAACGAGGCATGGATCCCTGAGGGCTATTGCACAATCGAAGACTAAGTCACTCCCCACACACAGCATCTCTGCCTGCAGGCCGCTTGACTGCCTTCTCTGCCACCACCACCAGGATCCAGGACTCTAGGCGGATTCCAGAATTTTTAAGGCCGCTGCTAGCAGCGGCCACTATACTAATTTTTCTGGGGCGTGCACATGCCTGCCTAATTTTTCTGGCTGAACTGCAGGCGGTTGCAACAAAAAAACAAAAGGCATGTACATGTGCCCATCCCCCTTCGTGATCATTACCTTGCGGCGGTGAAGGGGCTTGCGTATTACAATGAAGCAATGACCGCCGGCTATATGAGTGTCTCGGGTGGGGGTGGCACACCAAAGATAATAAGGTCGTTGTTTCATTGTGGTCAGACCAAATTTGATCAGCTGGACAGTCACTGTTCTGTCATTCAGCTACATCAGCCGGGCGAGCATATGGGCTGAAAAGCCACCATCACCTGCACTCTCGTCATGGTGCGCAACAGTCCAGCACGGCCGTCAATACACAAACGGCTGTTTGCAGTCACTGCATACCTTTCACTGCATCTGTGACTGCACATTATACCTGGCAGTCAGTGCATAACTTGCACTTGAATGGATACAGTTTTAAACAATTAAAAAATACAACCATCTACAGTTTCAAACAATTGAAAAATACAACCATTTACATTTTTAAACAATTTAAAAATACTAACCATCTACAGTTTCAAACAATTGAAAAAAAAGGCAAAAAACTTGCCCTCCGTAAAACATTTTTGGCAAATGCTTTCGACTTGGTTTGTCTTCCGCTGGGTCAAGGGTCCATCTGACCAAAGATGCCTGGTCTGCAAAGCACGGTCAGGGCAGCTACAGCATGGGTCTCAGCAGGCTCCCACTTCGGGCCGGAATCCAACCTTCATTCCCCGCCCATTACCCGTGGTGACAATGTCAGACTTGCCCGCCTCCATATGATTCTCGTGAAAGGAATGTGGTGTCATCTTTGCCCACCATAACTGGTTCTCGTTAAAGGATTTAAAGTACATTCATTTCAAATACAGCAAGCCCTCGATAGTCCTCCTGTATTGTTGTTTTTGGTCACTACCTCGGGGCGGGTGTGCATGCCTGCCTGCTGCCCTCCTTGCCTGGATGTGTGGTGGGAGACGTTTGTTAGGCTACAAATCCGGACCGGAATCACACCAGGAAGGGTTCCCCCGCCATTAGCCATGGTCAGTGGTCACGATGGCAGACTTGACCTCCATAACAGATTCTCGCCGGAGACCAACCTGGTGAATCACAGTGAAGGCACCATCAGACTTGCCCTCCATAACGGATTCCCAATAAAGGATTTAAAGTTGATTCATTACAATTAGGGCCTCAAAGTCCTGTATTGCATGCCTGCCTGCTGCCCTCCTTGGATGTGCAGTGGTAACCGTTGCTCAGGCTCCACACCGGATTCCATCCCTCATTCCCCGGCCATTACCCGGGGTCACAAATGGTAGACTTGCCCGCCTCCATATGATTCTCTTGAAAGGAACGTGGTGTCATCTTTGCCCGCCATAACTGGATCTCGTTAACAGATTTAAAGTACATTCATTTCAAATACACAGCAGGGCCTCGAAAGTCCTCCTCCTGTATTGTTATTTTTGGTCACTACCTCGGGGCGGGCATGCAGGGCCGCCACCAGAAATTTTGGGGCCCCTCACACATCAACAGGCCTGGGCCCCCCCTCTCTGGGCCCACCCACTGGTTGCCGTGCCCGCCAACTAGCCACCCCACCCCTGTGTCCGTGTGTGAAGTGCGCTGCAGTGAAAAATGTGCATGGCTCAGACACTGAAGAAAGCGGCATGCACAGCGTGATGCGGCGAAAAGTGGGCGTGACCATGGTATGTTGTGGGTGGAGCCAAATACATGTAGTCCCCGGTTAACAAATGAGATAGGGATTTGTAGGTCCGTTCTTATCCTTTATCCGTTCTCTTTTGTCCCCCTCTTTTGTTCCTGTGTCTCTTTTGTACCCCTCTGTCTCACCTCAGTTTGTGCCTCTTTTGTGTCCCTCTGTGTGACCTCATGTTACCGTATCATCTCTTTTCTCCCTATGCCTCTTTTGTCCGCCTCTGTTCCCCCTGTGCCTCTTTTATCCCCGTGTTACCTCTTTTCCTCTTCTGTCTCAGCTCGTCCTCCTGCCCTAGCCAGGTATAGGTGCCCCCAGTATAGGTAGCCAGGCATAGGTGCCCCAGTATAAGTAGCCAGCTATAGGTGGTGCCCCAGTATAGGTAGCCTGGTGTAGATACCCCCAGTATAGGTAGCCTGGTATACCTGGTGCCCCCAGAATAGGCCAACAAGATGCAGGTGCCCCAGTATATTCAACTATAGGTGGTGCCCCCGCTATAGGTAGCCTGGTATAGTTGCCCCGGTATAGGTAGCCTGGTATAGTTGCCCCAGTATAGGTAGCCTGGTATGGGTGGTGCACCAGTATAGGTTAGCCAGGTACAGGTGCCCCCAGTATCGGTAGCAAGCTATAGGCGCTCCAGTATAAGTAACCAAGTATAGGTGATGCCCCAGTATAGGTAGCCAAGTATAGGTGGTGCCCCAGGTGGTTCCAGCCCCAGTATAGCTTGCAGGTATAGGTGGTGCAGCCCTTCCAGTGCTTTGGGGAAGATCAGAGCCCCCAGAAGCTCTGGGCCCCTCACTGCAGTGTCAGTTGCCCCCCCATGATGGCTGCCCTGCGGGTGTGCATGCCTGCCTGCTGCCCTCCTTGGATGTGTAGTGGTAGCCATTGCTCATGCTCCACACCGGATTCAAACCCTCATTCCCTGGCCATTACCCAGGGTCACAATGTCAGACTTGCCCACCTCCATAGGATTCTCATTGTAGCGGTACTGAACAAGTACACAGCAAGTAGAAAATGTAATTTAAAAACAAAACGTAAGCTTTTTAACAATGCCATGGAAAGTTGAGAAGGAAGTCACACATTACCTGACATCACTGAGTGAGGAAGAGCAATCTCGCCATGTTGCGCAGTAGTCCAGCATGGCCATCACAACACAAACAGCTGTTTGCGGTGCGTTACACAGTGAGTTTGGTGCGTCAGTGTGAAGCAGTACTCTAATTACACTACCTGATTGATGTATACACATGCAAGATGTTTTAAAGCACATTAGGCCTGCAATTTAGCATTCAATGTGATTTCTGCCCTTAAAACGCTGTTTTGCGTCACATCCAGATTTTTCCCCGGGACTTTTGGCATGTATCCCACTCCGCCATGCCCCCGTCCAGGTGTTAGACCCCTTGAAACATCTTTTCCATCACTTTTGTGGCCAGCATATTTTTTTCTATTTTTCAAAGTTTGCCTCCCCATTGAAGTCTATTGCGGTTCGCGAACTTTTCCGCGAACCGAACCTTCCGCGGAAGTTCGCGAACCCGGTTCGCGAACCTAAAATCGGAGGTTTGGCCCATCTCTAGTACACAGCAGACATAAAAATGGGAAGATGAAAACATATTACTGTATTATCCTTAACAGCATCATCACCCCAATATCACCACAACAACTTGCAAGATGGCAATACCCTAACTCATCCATCTGAAGAATCAATATCTAAATTTCTAAACTCTATAGACTTACCTTCTCTTACTCCACCACAATCAGACCACCTTAACTCTCCCTTTAAATTAGAAGAAATTACCGCCACAATCAAAACCCTCAAACGCAACAAAGCACCTGGTCCGGATGGTTGTGGAAATGAATTTATTATAACCCTCAACTCCACGATCTCCCCTTTATTGACAGATTTATTTTTTTTACTCAATACATTTTTATTGTTTTGTTGAAACAGTGTAACAAGGTGATGCAACACATCAATGTCAGTACAGTTTAAGTAAGCATTGGTATACTATATAAGTACAAATATTAAGCATATAAAATATTTTAAGTACAATGAAAAATGATGGAACAGTGGCAGCTATAAAACATTAGGAAGTTTTCAAAATCAACAGTAGTAGTTATTATTTTCTAATCAGAACATAGTACAATTGAGTACAACAAAGCCCCAGACTGACCACCTGTCTAGGTGTCAAAACACATCATGTCAAGAGAGGGGTCGTCTGCTATAGGGCAACCATAAAAATAATCTCTACTTCCTGAGACTTAAAGGGAGAAATGAAGATCAAAGTAACCAAGGTAATAATTATCAAATATCAAATAAAAATAAAGGGCAAAAGGAAATATAGCTACATTGAAATCTGCATTCTGGGGATGGTAGGATAGGCCAGAGTGGACCAAAGCAGTAATAGGGGAGTTATTAATGTTGGTGGGTGATTATTGGTGGTTTATTACTGGATTAAGTGGTGGTATAAAGTTGAATAGTGTCTGTAAGAACTTGTGTACCACTTAGGCATGGGAAAAGCATCGAGATTATTGGGTGCGGTATAGTAAATCTTGTTTATGTCAGATAATAATTACTCTTTACTCTGCACTGAAATCTATTGGCCAATCAACTGAGAATTCAAGTAGAGAGGGAGATGATATAGATAAGGATTTGCGCTCCCTCAAATTATGTTCTATACGTAGATTTAGGACTACTGTGCTTCTCAATTGCTTCAAGAAGGAAATGTCTATGGTAACCCAGTTCTGTAGTATGAGAGATCTAGCTAAAGAAATGATATGGGTTATGATTAAACTGAATCTAAGTGGATAGTTTTCCAGACCAATGTGGAACAGAGCCAACTCAGCTGATATTTTTGTTGGCTTAGAGAGTATTTTGCTTATTAGTTTAGATATTGAATTCCAATTTTTTTTTAATTTTTGGGCAATGCCATAAAATGTGGGATAGTGAGCCAACGTTGTCATACTGCCTCCAACATAAAGCCGAAGCTGAGTTATCAAATTTAGCTATTTTTTTGTGGGGTATAGTACCACTTAAAGAGACTCTGTGACAAAAATGTTAGCACTATTTCTCCTATCCTACAAGTTCTTAAGGCTGTTCCATTGTGCTCTGGCTTACTGCAGCACTTTCTACTTGCACCATCTCTGTAATAAATCAACTTATCTTTCCCTTGTCGGATTTGTCGGCTGTGTCTGGAAGGCTGACAACTCTTCAGTAATGTGAACAAGTTAACTCCTTCCACGCCCCTCCAGTGCTCCTGTGAGGATTATTCCTCACAGACAATGTCCCTGCTCTCACTGTCAGCTTGTCTGCTATCTGTGAGGTTGATAAACACAGACTGATAAACTGAACAAAAAATAGCTGGCTGAGGAGGAAGCTGCCTGTCAGGCTGACATGACTCCAGGCTCTAAAAACACAGCTTGTCATGCTTCATTGACACAGAGCTCTTTCAAAACTTGCACATAACCTCTGAGACTAAATTCAATGTGTAACTCACTGAATTCTCTGTGTACTTACTGTGTATTAACCGAGTTCACTGCTCTGCTGATGTACTTCCTGTTTTGGTGGCCATCTTTTCTGTTTACAAAACAGTTTATAAAACAGTTTTTTTACCCTCTTTATTGCAGCAGAGTGCAGCAAAAACATTACAGAGGGGGCTAGGAGATGACCCCAAACAGGCAGGGATGTTTGTTTATTCATTTTGTGAATACAGATTCTCTTTAAGGAGTATTTTATGTATAGATTCCCTGTGATTTGTACAAATGGAAAATTTGTAGAGGTTGCAAAATGCTAGTGATATATCAGAGGGGGTAAAAAAGCAGGCAAGGTCTTCAGACCATGCACGGGTATATTTATAGAGGACGATTGGCTATTGGCCATTAGTGTTTTGTACCACACTGATATTCCTCCTTTAACCACTTCAGCCCTCAGTCGTTTTCACTTTATGCATCCGAGCAATGTTCACCTCCCATTCATTAGCCTATAACTTTATCACTACTTATCACAATTAACTGATCTATTTCTCGTTTTTTCCGCCACCAATTAGGCTTTCTTTGGGGGGTACATTTTGCTAAGAGCCACTTTACTGTAAATGCATTTTAACAGAAAGAATAAGAAAAAAACAGAAAAAATTCATTATTTCTCAGTTTTCGGCCATTATAGTTTTAAAATAATACATGCCTCCATAATTAAAACCCACGTATTGTATGTGTCCATTTCTCCCGGATATTACACCATTTAAATTATGTCCCTATCACAATGTATGACGACAATATTTTATATGGAAATAAAGGTGCATTTTTTTCCGTTTTGCATCCATCACTATTTACAAGCTTATAATAATAAAAAAAAAAAAAAAAATCATCTTTACATAGATATTTAAAAAGTTTAGACCCTTAGGTAAATATTTACGTGTTTTTTTTTTATTGTAATGTTTTTTTTTTTTATTAATCATTTTATATAGGTGTTTTTGGGAGGGTGGGATGTAAATAGGATTTTTTTTTAATGTTTATAATTACATATTTTATTTTTTTATATACTGTGTTGTAGTGTTGCTTTTTGGCCACAAGATGGCAGCCAAGATTTTTTAACTGTGACGTCACTCTAAGCGTAACACGTACGCTTAGAGAGACGCAGGGGGAAATAGGAAGCAGAAAAAGCTCAGCCTCTGTGAGAGGCTGACGCTTTTTCTCTGGGGGAGAGCAATCAGTGATCGGGCACCATAGCCCGATTCACTGATTGCCCGGCTAGCGAACCGCGGGCCGGGAACGTGCGTGCACGTGCACGATCGGCCGCGGGAGCGCTCATAGCCTCCCGGACGTAGCCAGCATGTCCGGGAGGCTAAAGTAGTTAAGGAAAGTCGGGGAGTGGATGAGAGTATGTATGTGGGATGGAACAGTGGGGGTGAGGTTATAGGCTGGAGCTGAGTAGGTGTTTGATTCTGAGGAATTTGAAAATCTCCCTGGGAGGTAGAGAAAATTTATCTTTTAGGTATTGAAAATTGTGTATATTATTGGTAGTGGGGCAGACTATACCTGAGATGAAGAGAATACCTTTGTCGTACCATGTCCTAAGATCCAGATCTGGGGTAATACAAGGTAAAGAGTTTAAGGGGAGTTTCAATGGTCTAGATAGACTATCGGTACTATTTTTTGTTAGGAAATGAGCCCATGCTAAATTTGTTGCTTGGACTGTTGGGAATTCTGATTTGTGTTTAAGTAAGCCTAATCTAGATAGAGCCAGGTACTGTATAGGGGAGTGAATTTCAGTTGAGTTTTCAATCTGGCACCATATCTTTGGACTATCTATTTTCCACCATTCTGAGGCAGTGTCTAATATACATGAGTAATAATATGATTTGACACATGAGACTCCCACCCCTCCAGATTCTTTCAAAATGGATAAATTATGGTAAGCAATTCTGTGTCTTTTTTTGTTCCAGATGTAATTTGCAATGATTTTTTGCACTTGGTTAAAAAAGGTGTTCGGAAGTGGAATCTGCAGTGTGCGAAATAGATATAACAATTTCGGGAGAGATTTCATTTGGAATGCTGCTATCTTGCCAAGCAAAGAGAGCTCGAATTTAGTGAAGGCTTCCAATTCCCCCGCTAAGTTTTTTTAATAGAGGGACATAATTTAGCTCATAAATTCTCTTGGAGGAGGAAGGAATGTTAACTCCTAGATATGGAATTTGAGTTTTTGCCCAGTGAAATAGATAGGAGCTAGATATCTGTTGTTTGAGGAGTGGAGGGATGTTGATTCCTAGCATCAAGGATTTACTCTCATTCACCTTGTAATATGATATATCCGAGTACTCTCGGAGTGTCTTAGTTATGTGCATAAGTGAGTCCAAGGGGTTCTCAACAGTAATCAGCACATCGTCCGCGAAGAGGCCTATCTTGTGGGCCACATCCTTTACTATTATACCCTTGTTGTCTTTGTTATTTCTAATGGCCTCTGCTAGAGCTTCTATAATTAAGGTAAATATCAGTGGGGACAGTGGGCACCCCTGTCTTGTGCCGTTAGTGATATAACATTTTTGTGAGTAAAAGCCTGCGACGTTTACTGTTGCTGATGGAGTGGAGTATAATGACAATATAGCAGAGTAGATAGGACCCTCAAACTCAAATTTGTGAAGTATCTCCCCCAGAAAACCCCAATGAACTCTGTTGAAGCCTTCTCGGCATCAAGAGCTAGAAACAAGGAAGGCCTTCGACAGAGCTCCGCAAACCTAAGAAGGTTCAGGACCCTGCGAGTGCTGTCCGTGGCTTGTCTATTTTTCGTAAACCCCACTTGATCCCAATTTACTAATGATGGCAGAATGTGGAGGAGTCTGGTGGCTATAATTTTTGCAAATATTTTGGTATCCGAGTTCAGAAGAGAGATAGGTCTGAAGTTGGAGGGAGTGTCCGTGGCTTTGCCCGGTTTTGGGATAACGGATATAACTGCTTGTGTGAACTGTTCCTGCATAGAGCCCTTTTTGATAAAATGATTAAATAGTGTTGCTAGTTTGGAAGCAAGGGAGGTGTCATAGTATTTAAAATATTTGTTCGTGAAGCCATCGGGGCCTGGTGATTTGTTGCTCTTGAGGGTTTTTATATTAAGAATCTCCTGAGGGTAGATTGGAGCATTGAGCCCAGCTAACTGTTGGGAGGTGAGGGATGGGAGTTTGATTTTGTCTAAGAATTGCTTGATCTTTTCCAGAGAAGGTTAAGGGGTATTAGGATCGTCTTTTAAATTATATAATGTTTTATAGTAGTCACAAAAGGCATTAGCGATGTCTTTTGGATTATAAAGGACCGATTTGGTAACTGGGTGGATTAGTTTGGGAATTCTAGTTTTTGCTAGTGTTGGGCGAACAGTGTTCGCCACTGTTCGGGTTCTGCAGAACATCACCCTGTTCGGGTGATGTTCGAGTTCGGCCGAACACCTGACGGTGCTCGGCCAAACCGTTCGACCACATGGCCGAACTAAGAGCGCATGGCCGAACGTTCCCCGAACGTTCGGCTAGCGCTGTGATTGGCCGAACGGGTCACGTGGTTCGGACCCGAACGCGCTCTGATCGGCCGAACGGTCACGTGGTTCGGGTAAATAAATACCCGAACCACGTCATATCTCCGCCATTTGTCTGTGGGTTTAGCTTTGGGTAGGCAGGCAGGGTAGTTCGCGCTCCAGCCACGCTAGCCAGGGTCCCCCCCAGTCATTGTGTGTCGCTGCTGGGAACAGTAGTACACCGCTCGCTCAGACAGACTATATATAGCATTGTTTACTGCCACTGTGTACCTCGCTCAGCCACGCTATATATAGCATTGTGTTTACTGCCACTCTGTGTACACGGCTCAGCCTGACTATATAGCATTGTGTGTACTGCCACTGTGCACCTCGCTCAGCCACGCTATATATAGCATTGTGTTTACTGACACTGTGTACACGGCTCAGCCAGACTATATAGCATTGTTTACTGACACTCTGTGTACACGGCTCAGCCAGACTATATAGCATTGTTTACTAACACTCTGTGTACACGGCTCAGTCAGACTATATACCATTGTTTACTGACACTGTGTACATGCCTTAGCCAGACTATATAGCATTGTTTACTGACACTCTGTGTACACGGCTCAGCCAGACTATATAGCATTGTTTACTGACACTCTGTGTACACGGCTCAGCCAGACTATATAGC
This sequence comes from Hyperolius riggenbachi, assembly GCF_040937935.1. Taxonomy (NCBI): domain Eukaryota; kingdom Metazoa; phylum Chordata; class Amphibia; order Anura; family Hyperoliidae; genus Hyperolius; species Hyperolius riggenbachi. The sequence continues at coordinate 161,084 of NW_027152398.1, read as the reverse complement.
ATTGTTTACTGACACTCTGTGTACACGGCTCAGCCAGACTATATAGCATTGTGTGTACTTCCACTCTGTGTACACCGCTCAGCCAGACTATATAGCATTGTGTGTACTTCCACTCTGTGTACACCGCTCAGCCAGACTATATAGCATTGTGTGTACTTCCACTCTGTGTACACCGCTCAGCCAGACTATATAGCATTGTGTGTACTGCCACTGTGTACCTCGCTCAGCCACGCTATATATAGCATTGTTTACTGACACTCTGTCTACACCGCTCAGCCAGACTATATATCATTGTGTGTACTGCCACTCTGTGTACACCGCTCAGCCAGACTATATAGCATTGTTTACTGACACTCTGTGTACACGGCTCACCCAGACTATATAGCATTGTGTGTACTTCCACTCTGTGTACACGGCTCAGCCAGACTATATAGCATTGTTTACTGACACTCTGTGTACACGGCTCAGCCAGACTATATAGCATTGTGTGTACTTCCACTCTGTGTACACGGCTCAGCCAGACTATAATAGCATTGTGTGTACTTCCACTCTGTGTACACTGTTCAGCCAGACTATATAGCATTGTGTGTACTGCCACTGTGTACCTCGCTCAGCCACGCTATATATAGCATTGTTTACTGACACTCTGTGTACACCGCTCAGCCAGACTATATATCATTGTGTGTACTGCCACTCTGTGTACACCGCTCAGCCAGACTATATAGCATTGTTTACTGACACTCTGTGTACACGGCTCACCCAGACTATATAGCATTGTGTGTACTTCCACTCTGTGTACACGGCTCAGCCACACTATATAGCATTGTATACTGCCACTATGTGTACACCGCTCAGCCAGACTATATATCATTGTGTGTACTGCCACTCTGTGTACACCGCTCAGCCAGACTATATATCATTGTGTGTACTGCCACTCTGTGTACACCGCTCAGCCAGACTATATAGCATTGTGTTTACTGCCACTCTGTGTACACGGCTCAGCCAGACTATATAGCATTGTGTTTACTTCCACTCTGTGTCTGCTGGGCCTGGGAACAGTAGTACACCGCTCACCCGCCACTGTATAGCATTGTGCTCTGTGTCGCTGCTGGCAATAGTGGTACACCGCTCACCCACCACTGTATAGCATTTCTGTACTGCCACTGTACTGCTGCCAGTCAGTGTGTACTTTAAGGATAAGTGAAATGAGGAAGAAATCCGGTGAAAGAGGGAGGGGCAAGGGAAGAGGTGTTTCCCCTGACGGTTCACGTACAGGCCACAGGGGAGCACCCAAGAAAACCCACTCAATACCGCCCATGTTGTCCAGGACAACAACCCTCACAGATCCAAAAGAACAGGACCAGATAATTACTTGGATGACCTCTCAAGCGTCCAGCAGTGGGTTAAGCAGCACCAGCACATCACGCATGAGGTCCGAGTCCTCAGCCAGTTACAAGGAGCCAGTGGGCACAAAGCTGACACAACCGGCAGCGACACCACGCACACAACTGCCAGATAACCAGTCCGATGAATTACCTCAGGACACAATGGGGTATTCGCAGGAGCTATTCCCAGGCCAACAAACTTCCACCTTTGAAAGGTCAATGGAGGAACAGCCAGAAATGTTGTGCCCGGATTCACAACCATTAACTGTGGGAAATGCACCGGGCACTGAAATACAAGGCGAGTCCGAGGACTTTGAAACCCAAATACCAGAGCAAGTTGGGCAGGAGCGGTTGCAATTGCAGGAGGTCGGCCGAGAAGCTCTGGAAGACGACGTTGGAGTGAGCTGCACAGAGGTTGTTCTGGGGAGCTCTACTCCACGGCGGCGGCCCCCCACAATGACATATGACGAGTTTGAGGAGATGGAAGAGGAGGGTATGGACAATGTGGACATAGACCCAGATTTTGTTTGTGAACGAGAACATCGCCGTCGTAGCAGCAGCACAGATGAGTCTGTTGAAGAACCCACTTCTGCACGAGTTCGCCTTGTGCCACAAGGTAGGCGGCGCGCAATTTCAGGCACCACAAGCGTGGAAGTTCAAGTGAGAGGCAAAAGAGGCGCAAACAGAAATCGCCAGCAAGGCAGGTGCTCCAAAGTCTGGGCTTTCTTTGAAGACTGCACTGAGGATGTTACCATGGCGATTTGCAAGGTGTGCAAGACCCGCCTGAGCAGGGGGAAAAGTATTAACAACCTCTCCACCACCAGCATGAGCCGCCACATGCTATCCAAACATCCCACTCTGTGGGCAAACGCGGCAGGACAGGGTACCACCAGCAACACTGCCTCCCTTGGGTTCACCAGACTCACCACCAGACCCGCCTCAGCAGCAGCAGTAGCCCAGCCATTGCGTGGTTCACAACATTCGCAAACATCAGAGGACGCTGACACTGTCACTTTCCGGAGTAGTGCTCTTGAGGTCTCCCAGTGTTCATCATCAAACACAACAACCAACAGCCCTTCAGTGTGCAGCCCTACGGTTCAGTTGTCTGTGTCGGAGATGTTTGAGCGCAAGAGGAAATTGCCAGCAAATGACCCCCGGGCCGTGGCAGTAACAGCCAGCATAGCCAAGCTTCTGGCCTGCGAAATGCTGCCATATCGAGTGGTGGAGACAAACAGCTTCAAGGGCATGATGTCAGTGGCCATCCCACGTTACGTGGTTCCCAGCCGCTACCACTTTGCGCGCTCTGCAGTGCCTGAGTTGCATGAGCACGTGGTCAGCAAAATAACCCGAAGCTTGAAGAATGCCGTTGCCTGCAAGGTTCACCTCACCACTGACACCTGGACGAGTGCGTTCGGCCAGGGTCGATACATCTCCCTTACCGCGCACTGGGTGAACCTTGTGGAGCCTGGCAGCGATTCCTCACCTGCTACGGCGCGGGTGTTGCCCATGCCGCAAACAGCTGCACCGCCGTCCCTCCCACTGGATAACAACAGCAGCACCTACCTCTCTGACTCCTTCTCCTCCAACGCATCTCAAAGCTGTACCTCATCCGGAAACGCTAACCCAGCAACAGCAGCAGTAGGATCGTGGAAGCAGTGCAGCACAGCTGTTGGCATGCGTCAGCAAGCGTTGCTGAAGCTGATCTGCCTTGGGGATAAGCAGCACACAGGGGAGGAAATTTGGAGGGGAATAAAGGAACAGACGGATTTGTGGCTGGCACCGATGGACCTGAAACCGGGCATGGTTGTGTGTGATAATGGGAGTAATCTCATTCGCGCTTTAAGGTTGGCTAAGCTGACACACATCCCTTGCCTGGCGCACGTGATGAACCTAGTAGTTCAGCGGTTCCTGAGGACGTACCCAGGCGTGCCCGATCTTCTGTTGAAGGTGCGTCGAGTGGCCAAACATTGTAGAAATTCCAGTACTGCTTCGGGGCACTCGCCAAGATGCAGGAGCGCTTCAATCTCCCCCACCATCGCTTGCTGTGTGATTTCCCTACGCGCTGGAATTCTACGCTGCACATGCTAGCCCGCTTTTGCGAGCAGAAGAGTGCAGTGTTCCAGTACATGACGGCGCAGTACCGAGGCGCATCCGGACAGCTGCCAAGCTTCTGTGGATCAGAGTCCTCCAAAATTTTGAGCAATCCACGTTGCTTGTGAGCAGTGACAACTCTTCAGTAAGCATTACCATACCACTGCTGTGTTTACTGAAGAGGTCAATGTTGAAAATCAAGGAAACAGCTGTCATGATGCAACTGGGGGAATCTGAAGGAGAAAACGATCAGCGTGATGGTACCAACATCAGGCCATCCGCCTCAGGAAACGCTGGCCCCAGCAGCTATGACGAAGAAGAGGAGGAGGAACAGCTGGAGTTGGAGCAGGAATTTCCTGCCACCACTGACGAGGGCCAGAGCGGTGCACGTTGGACTTCCACAATTCAGCGTGAATGGTCAGCAGAAGCAGACCAGGAGGAAGGTGACGACTATGATGCATCACAACAACTATCACAACGCTCACAAGAGGATGATGAGGATTCTGGTAGGACTCTGGCACACATGGCTCAATTCATGCTAGACTGCATTGAACGCGACCCACGCATTGTGCGCATTCTGGACAACACCAATTACTGGGTTTATACCCTTCTGGATCCACGGTACAAACACAATGTTCCAAAACTGCTTGAAGAAAGAGTCAGACAGGTCAAAATGGAAGAATACCAGCAGGCCCTTGTGGAGACTTTAGAGAGGAGATTGACATCCTCCCCCTCCTCTAGCCAGTTGTACGCCGACAGACTGACTTCCGCAAACCCAGGACGACCAGGAGGGCAGCAAACAACGCAAGCCGCAGCTAGTGCCCAAAAGGGAATGGTATCGGCAGTGTCCTTGGAGTGGGAAAATTTTCTGACACCCATGCAGCAGCAGCCCACTGAACAGCAAGCGTGCAGATCCACCTCCAACACCGATCGCCTGGAGAAGATGGTCAAGGACTACATGTCAGATGGCGTAGCTGTGTCGAACAATCCATCTGCACCCTTCAACTATTGGGTATCGAAGCTAGACACCTGGCACAAACTGGCAATGTACGCAATAGAGGTGCTGGCTTGCCCGGCAGCCAGCGTTATGTCGGAACGCTGTTTCAGTGCTGCCGGAGGCATCGTCACAGATCGGCGTATCCGCCTCTCCACAGAAAATGCAGACCGTCTGACTCAAATTAAAATGAATCAATCCTGGATTGGAAACGACTACGCAACACTCCAGGACCCCAACCAAGTAACATGACCAATGAACATCTGGGATGGTTTAGCGTTTCCGGTCCCTGTTTATTGAACCTCTCATCTTTATTACATTTATGACTGCATGGCGGCAAAAAGCATTGCTGCTATATCCGCACGCTTTTTGTCCTCATGCAAGGCCGGCGTTGTTGTGTCTCAAAAAGCATGGCCTTCTCCTCCTGCGCCTGCTCCTGTTCCACGTGTGCTGCTGCTGCTGCGTTAGCGTTGCCGGTCCCTGTTTATGGAACCTCTTATCTTTATTACATTTATGACTGCATGCATGGCGGTACAAAGCATGCTATCCGCACGCTTCTTGTCCTCATGCAAGGCCTGGGTTGTTGTGTCTCACAAAGCGTGGCCTTCTCCTCCTGCGCCTCCTCCTGTTCCATCACGTCTGCTGCTGCTGGGTTAGCGTTGCCGCGTGGTCCCTGTTTATTGAACCTCTTATCTTTATTACATTTATGACTGCATGGCGGTACAAAGCATGCTATCCGCACGCTTCTTGTCCTCGTGCAAGGCCTGGGTTGTTGTGTCTCACTAAGCGTGGCCTTCTCCTCCTGTGCCTCCTCCTGTTCCATCACGTGTGCTGCTGCTGGTGCTGGGTTAGCGTTACCGGTCCCTTTTCCTGGAACCTCTTCTCTGTATTACACTTATGACTGCATGGCGACAAAAAGCATGTTACCTGTGCAAAGAAACATGACATTCTCCACATTTAAAAGACAGTTTTTCCTTTGAAACTTTACAATCAATTTTCTCAAAAACTATAAGCTCTTTTTCAAATATTTTTTTCCCCTTGTACCCACTCCCAAGGTGCACATACCCTGCTAATTTGGGGTATGTAGCATGTAAGGAAGCTTTACAAAGCACGAAAGTTCGGGTCCCCATTGACTTCCATTATGTTCGGGGTTCGGCACGAACACCCGAACATCGCGGTGATGTTCGGCGAACGTTCGCGAACCCGAACATCTAGGTGTTCGCCCAACACTAGTTTTTGCTTGTATGTGCTTGTTTCCTAGCCAAAAATTTCCCTGCTTTATTGCTTCTAGAGTAATGCAAAAGCTTCATTTTATAAATTTGGTGTTCCATATCTGCACATATAAGCAATCTTAGGTCGGTCCTTAGTGAGAATAGTTCCTTGTTAATTTTATCACAAGTCTTGGATTTATTTTGTGTTTCTAGGGTTATAATCTTAAGTAGTATAGAATCGATTTGTTCTGTTTTCTGTTTTTTGATGTGTGCTCCTAACTGGATAAGGAAACCCCTTACATACGCTTTATGGGCATTCCATAGACACTCTGCACCAACCTCAGAGCTTGAATTGAGATCAAAATATTCATTATTTTTTTCCAAAAGATGAGATTGGTTAGTGGTGGAGTTTAGTAAGGAGTTATTTAGCCTCTATAGAGAGCGGTCTGGTCTGGTCCCTGACATCCTGAGCGCTAATGTTATAGAAGCATTGTCAGACCAAGAAATGGTGTTTATCTTTGCTTCAGAAATCTTGTGAAGGGTTAGTCGATCAGTTAGAAACAAGTCGATACGTGAGTATGATTTGTGGACTTGTGAAAAGAAAGAGAAATCTTTTTCCTCTGCATGTAATGCTCTCCATGGATCATATAGATTTTCTGATGCAAGGATTTTAGCAATAGAGTTTTTTCGCTTGGAGTCTAGGCATGATATGTCTAACTTGGGGTCAACAATAGCATTGGAGTCTCCTCCTGCAATTAGGGCTCCTCTTTTAATAACTTGTATTATTATTAAATAAAGAGCGAAGGAAGTTGAGTTGGCCTGAGTTAGGGGCATATAGGTTAACCAGAGTAAAAAGCTCACTATTCATGGAACAGACCAGAACCAAATAGGGACCCTGAGAGTCTCGTATCACCTTATGGATTTCCGTTTGAATGGAGTCATGGAAAGCTATAAGTACTCCCCTCTTTTTTTTCTGCAGTTAGCATAGAAAATTTTTGAAAATGAAGGATGGGAGCACTTAGGAGCCTTCCCTTCAGCGAAATACGCCTCCTGTACAAATAATACTGTTGCTTTGTTATCTAGTGTCTCCTTCCAGAGAGAACTTTAGGAACTTCTAAAGAATAGAAACAAAGCTTTTAAAATACAGGACAAAGAAGCATATTCTTCAGCCAGAGCAAGTCTGAAAAAAGGCATACGAAATGCAAAATTTAAATACAAACAAAGGATTGAGGAAAACTTTGAAAATGACTCAAACCCAAAGAGGATGTGGCAAAGCATTCAACTATTCACAGATTACAAAAAGAAGAATAGCACTCAATATACACTGGACAATAACATCCCCAGCCTAGCAGAGGAACTTAACAACTTCTTTGCTAGATTTGAAAAAGACAACAATCGGCCTCCAGTCAACTTTGGGCCCACTACTACAGACTCACAGCCTTTAAACCTTCACATGAAGTGCAGCAAGCACTCACAAATATCAACACCAGGAAAGCTGCAGGTCCTGATGGTGTGCAAGGACGTGTGCTCCAGGCCTGTGCTGGTCAACTAGCGAAAGTTTTTACACAAATATTCAACCTCTCTCTGTTATTGGGTGTAGTCCCATCATGCCTTAAATCTACAACCATTGTGCCAGTCCCAAAAAATCCTAGGATAACCTGTCTTAATGATTATCGACCAGTTGCTCTAACCCCTGCCATCCCCTGTCAAGTGCTTTGAACGACTGGTAGCCACACACATTAAGGCCTCCATCCCAGGGATGAGCAGAAACTACGCCAGTGCGAATTTACGCATCGTAGTTTGCATCTACGCATCCTAGTTTGTAGGTGAAGTTGCAGAACTATGCTTACGAATTTACACGTAGCGAAGTACAGCTACGCGTAGCTTATGCTTACTATGCGTAGTTAACATGTGTATTGCGTAGTGAACTACGTATGCATTACTCGCGGCTATTTTTCTGCATACGATTGTATGCGTACAAATTTACGTATTGGAAAGGGGAATGTACGCATAGAAGAGTTCCCAGGTTAAGCATGTACAGAGGAATTAATGCGTAAAATTTTCTGCATACAGGCATAAGCATCCGCATACACTACGCTTCGCACTACGCGTAATTGCGTATTTTAACGCGTATTCTACGAAATGCATACAAAGCGAATATTTGATTTCGAAGCCGTAGTTTGGCGAAGCGTAATTGCGTAAAACTACGCGTAGTTCCAGTGTAGCGAAGTTGGCTGACTACGACCATCCCTGCTCCATCCCAGCAAATCTCGATCAACACCAGTTTGCTTACCGAACAAATAGATCGACTGAGGATGCCATCTGTGTAGCTCTCCATGCTGCCCTCTCACACCTGGAAAAGCCCAACTCCTATGTTAGGATGCTCTTTGTTGACTACAGCTCAGCATTTAACACCATTGTACCTAGCCAGCTGACCAACAAACTCCATGCACTAGGTCTTGCTCCCTCCATATGTACTTGGTTATTGGACTTCCTTACTAATCGCCCTCAAACTGTCAGACTAGGAAAATAGACATCCTCCACCCTTACCCTGAGCACTGGCATGCCCCAGGGCTGTGTTTTAAGCCCTCTCCTCTATGCACTTTTCACCTATGACTGCCAGCCTGACATTTTGTTTAGGTCATTTCTGACGCACGTAATTAAAAATGGACGTCAACAGCCATCTTGTCTGTTGGCTGACCCAGACATGGAGACTAAACAATGTCATTCATGACGCATTTCTGATAAAGTGTTCCCTGTTAATTGTGTTGGAATGTCTTGGTACTTCCCCAGACATGAGATTGGTCAGGTTGACACTATAACCAGACCTGTGAGAGCCTTCAGCAATTTAAGGCTTATTGAAACATACAAGGCTTCTAATATACTTATTTAAATATAAAGCTTATTATATAATTCTTCTTAAAACAATTAATCATATAAGAAATGTTATCAGCTTTCTGAGACTAAAGCACGTCAACAATTCTTCCAGAACCAAAACAATCCTACGAGAATGTTTTACTGTCATCTTTCACGGGTAGAATACAGCTTGTAAATATTTTTCAGAGTAATAGATTCTATTATATAGGGTTTAACAATAACTATTCCTTTCTTTAGAAGGACTGTATTGATCATTAATATTTAGATTAATAATATCTGTGTGTAATAATTATGTGCATTTATAATTACTGCAGTAATGTTAATTTTAAACTAGCATTCTGTCTTACACATACTGTGCAGTCTAACCTTGACATTAACAAATAATGTTTTGGCTTCTTGTAACCAGTACATCAACAATCTTCCAGCTTGCAAGTTAAAATCTTCTCATAAGCTTTACAGCCTAAAATATGCTCAGATGTCACATAGCAATATTTTAAAGAAGTAACCCAACTTTACAGTTTACAATGAAATTTTGCATAGAACATTAAAACTTAACACATATACATATGACATCTTTTCCTGCATAAATAAAACCGCTAGAATTCTGACACCCCCCCTTGCAGGAAAATGATGGCAGATGATTAGCGATCTCCGTTGTTGTTATATTTCTCCGGAAAAAAAAAATCTATAATCAAAATTAAAAGTAATGCAATCTTTCATTCATGCAAAACTTTGCTCATTAAGTAGCGTTGTCAGCTGTGGTACCTGTCTGACAATAGACTCAATAGTAAGATTAATATCTTCTCCAATAAACATATTTTGCTGGTCTAGATATGGCTATAGTCTTTATATATAACATATGTATGGATTCACCCTTAAATTTGTAGTTTCTATCACTGTGGTAGCTTGTGTAGATATGTAGGAAAATTCTAGGCATTATTTGTCACCCATTAAGACGTATGGTACAACTTAAAGTTCAAAATGTATAAACAGGAATTATACCGTTCATGTGGCCCCTAGGTTCTTTTGAACACAATACATTCAACATTTTATTGTTAGCTTACCACAGGTTAGTTAGTTAGTTGGTTAGTATTATGTATTAATACAGTTAAATACACCTTTCTTATACCACAAGGTTTCTTTCACAAATGGTATGTAGTAAAATAAAGTATGTGTAGTTTACCAGCAGAATCCCATAAAATATCATCTTTCTATTTAAAAATAGATATCATATCAAAAATGTAGGCATGGAAAAGTTCTTTAGCAATTCAAATTGCAAGCTAACTAGTTGCAGCAGCTGTTTTCAAATATATTCTCAATAAAACATGTATATTAACATCTCATTGTTGAAGTTGCTTCTCCACTTCATGTTTCCAATATTTAGGAGTAATTCTCTCTCTTGAATTAATCGGGATCTTTACTGTTGAATTAAAAGTCTCTTGAAACTTATGTTGTAGACTGTCAGCATTTTTGTATGTAAATCTTTGCATGTTTACTTCCGCAAAAAGTCAAATGTGATAAATTATCTTGTAGATTAAGTGTGATATACGATTATTTTCTTGTTAAGTACAGTCTCTTTTCACGGCAATATTTAATGCAGTTACACGCTTGATCCTGGATATGTCATGTGTAGATCTTCTCTCTGATTGAAGTAGTTCTCCGCACTAATCATTCATTAGTATTGGAATCAGTAGTCATTCAGAATTTTCTTTTCTGGAAACTTCTTTAACAGGTATCATATGTTTCATATAGCTTTCAGTCAAGTGTCTGTAATTCTTGTATACAACATGCAGTTCTCATGATAACATGATAGGATCCCCCCTTGTGCCACTTTATAGCAATCTAGTACCAGTCCAATGTTTTACTAGCAGTGAAGTCTTTCACTTTAACGCATTATTGACAGTTCAAGTTGTTTAAAACATTTCATCTGTAATATTCTCAAATAGTCTCGCAAATAACTGTTTTCTGAGTTGACTATGGCTAGTCATCTTGCATCTTTACGTCTAGTGTGTAGGACAGTCTTTGCACACCATGGCACTTGAAGACGTTTCACTCTCTTAGTTTCTTCAGTACTTTTCTTGTATATATACGGATTAGGTATTTAATTGATATTTGAGCTGTTCTTGCTCTTCTCCAAGTCATGTAGCATGTGCTCCTCTAATTATGGTGCATCTTCCTTTTCCACCATCACGCAATAACTTGTATGCTAGAACCAGTCGTAGGGCAATTTCATTTGTCCCAGGATGCTTTCTTGAAACTTGAAAAGGATAAGTAACAACGGTCATCTACAAGTTGTATTATTAAACGGAACGTTGTATTATTTTCATTATCAGTCGGGTTGCAATTTAGTACAGTTGCCTTTCACTATGCAGAGCTATGTGCAGATTTACGATAGTCCTTTGCTGAACATATCTTTTCACCATTTAGGATATTTTCATCTCTCTTGGAATGCAAACAAATGTTAAACTGTCCTTTATTCTGGTGAATTGGATTTTCTCTTTTAATTGTCCATGTATTGCATATTTGAACATTTCTGAAGAATATTTTTCTTTAACTTCATGTGAACAGCGCAGTGGCGTTGGGGTTAGTGCTCTCACCTTGCAGTGCTGGGTCCGAGAGGAGTTTGTATGTGCTCTCTGTGTCTGTGTGGGTTTCCTCCGGACACTCTGGTTTCCAACTCTTCAGATAGTACTGGAATGGCTAGGTTGGGCATCATCTTTAAGGATAAAGGCTGTATGAGCAAATCCAGCAGTCACTCTTGTTCAGGCGCTGGGCATACTGTTGATGCATTAAGTTCAATTTATTTTGAAGTCTTCCTTGTAGTTAGTGTTGGGCGAACAGTGTTCGCCACTGTTCGGGTTCTGCAGAACATCACCCTGTTCGGGTGATGTTCGAGTTCGGCCGAACACCTGACGGTGCTCGGCCAAACTGTTCGGCCACATGGCCGAACTAAGAGCGCATGGCCGAACGTTCCCCGAACGTTCGGCTAGCGCTGTGATTGGCCGAACGGGTCACGTGGTTCGGGCCCGAACGCGCTCTGATTGGCCGAACGGTCACGTGGTTTGGGTAAATAAATACCCGAACCACGTCATATCTCCGCCATTTGTCTGTGGGTTTAGCTTTGGGTAGGCAGGCAGGGTAGTTCGCTCTCCAGCCACGCTAGCCAGGGTCCCCCCCAGTCATTGTGTGTCGCTGCTGGGAACAGTAGTACACCGCTCGCTCAGCCACACTATATATAGCATTGTTTACTGCCACTGTGTACCTCGCTCAGCCACGCTATATATATAGCATTGTGTTTTCTGACACTCTGTGTACACGGCTTAGCCTGACTAATATAGCATTGTGTGTACTGCCACTGTGCACCTCGCTCAGCCACGCTATATATAGCATTGGGTGTACTGCCACTGTGCACCTCGCTCAGCCACGCTATATATAGCATTGTGTGTACTGCCACTGTGCACCTCGCTCAGCCACGCTATATATATAGCATTGTGTTTTCTGACACTCTGTGTACACGGCTTAGCCTGACTAATATAGCATTGTGTGTACTGCCACTGTGCACCTCGCTCAGCCACGCTATATATAGCATTGTGTGTACTGCCACTGTGCACCTCGCTCAGCCACGCTATATATAGCATTGTGTGTACTGCCACTGTGCACCTCGCTCAGCCACGCTATATATATAGCATTGTGTTTTCTGACACTCTGTGTACACGGCTTAGCCTGACTACATAGCATTGTGTGTACTACCACTGTGTACCTCGCTCAGCCACGCTATATATAGCATTGTGTTTACTGCCACTCTGTGTACACGGCTCAGCCAGACTATATAGCATTGTGTGTACTGCCACTCTGTGTACACCGCTCAGCCAGACTATATAGCATTGTGTGTACTGCCACTCTGTGTACACGGCTCAGCCAGACTATATAGCATTGTGTGTACCGCCACTCTGTGTACACCGCTCAGCCAGACTATATAGCATTGCGTACTCTGCCAGTCAGTGTGTATATTGCTGGGATCAGTAATACTCCACTCACCGCCAACCACTATATGAGCTCACCATGAGTTCCTCAGAGACCTCCGCTGTGAGCAGCACTCCCAACAACAGCAACAGCCAACGCCCCACGCAAGCTATAACATCCACTACAGCAGCCAGTGGTCAGCAGCAGCCCTCTCCGGAGGAGAATGTTGTGTCCATCGGTCCGTCGCCAGAACGATTAATGAGGGCTGCCATTGAGGAGATGATGGGGCCTGATGTGGAGGAGGAGGTCGGGCTCAGGCCAGCATCCCAAGTTAATGTTGAGGACGATGAGGGGTCTGTGTCTGGGGATGTTGGGGTGGCAGAGGTGGTGGGTGGGTCAGACTCAGGAGAAGAGTTGTATGATGAGGATGATGATCGGGACCATCTGTATGTGCCTCAGAGTCCGACCCCGGAAAACATGTTGTATCGTTTAGGTACTAAAATCTGCGTTCCCACTTCCCAGTACTGCCTGCAGTGCCCGGGTCCACGGATCCATATAATTTTTTGGGCAGCACTATCAAACTGTGGTACTATGAGTGAGTTTCCATGGTCCTTCTGTGCTGCCTGTCACACTCACCGTCTGTCTGCAGATGGATTGTTCAACATAGCTACGCCATCTGACCTGTAGTCCTGGACCTTGACCATCTTCTCCAGGCGATTGGTGTTGGAGGACGTGGAACTGCCTTATTGCTGTTCTGTGGGCTGCTGCATGGGTGTCAGAAAATGTTCCCACTCCAAGGACACTGCCAATACCATTCCATTTTGGGCACTAGCAGCAGCTTGTGTTCTTTGCTGCCCTCCTGGTCCTCCTGGGTTTGCTGAAGTCAGTCTGTCGGCGTACAACTGGCTAGAGAAGGAGGAGGATGTCAATCTCCTCTCTAAAGTCTCCATCCTCAAGGGCCTGCTGGAATTGTTCCATTTTTGACCTGTCTGACACTTTCTTCAATCAGTTTTTTAACATTGTGTTTGTATAAACTGGGTATAAACCCAGTAATTGGTGTTGTCCAGATTCCAGAATAATGAATAATAATGAATAGTGAATAATGCGCGGGCCGCGTTCAATGCAGTCTAGCATGAATTGAGCCATGTGTGCCAGAGAGTCCTGCCAGACTCCTCTATCTTCATGTTCTTGTAAGCGTTGTGATTGTTGTGATGCACCATATTCGTCACCAGCATCACTTTCTTCCTCTTCTGCTGTCCTTTCCCGCTAAATTGTGGAAGTCCAACGTGCACCGCCAACGTGCACCGCTCTGTCCCTCGGCAGTGGGGGCATCCAATTCCTGCTCCAACTCCAGCTGTTCCTCGTCCTGTTCTTTGTCATAGCTGGGACCAGCGTTTCCTGAGGCAGGTTGCCTGATGTTGGTATCATCACGCTGATCGTTTTCATCTTCAGAATCCCCCACTTGCATCATGCCAGCGGTTTCCATCTTCAACATTGATTTCTTCAGTAAACACAGCAGTGGTATTGTAATGCTGACTGTAGAGTTGTCACTGCTCAGTCACGCAACGTGGATTGCTCAAAATTTTGGAGGACTTGGCAGAGATCCAACATGGTGGCCCAATCAGATCCACAGAAGCTTGGTAGCTACTAGCTGCTGGAATGCGCCTCGGCACTGCGCAAAAGCGTGCTAGCATGTGCAGCGTAGAATTCCAGCGCGTAGGCAGGGACATCACCCAGCGAGCGATGGTGCGCTGGATTGAAGCGCTCCTGCATCTCTTGGTGAGTCCTTCAGAAGCGGTACTGGACTTTTAACAATGTTTTTTCCTTCAACAGAAGATCTGCCACGTTGGAGTGAGGAGGACGCCGCCGACCCCGACACCAAGCTGAACCCCGGCGAACTCCAAGCAGAGGATCTTCAGGAACCCTCAAGGCTTTGAGCAAGCTGAGGAGGATCAGCAGTCCCGACGAGACCTCTCCTCATATGCGACTGAGTGCAGTGGAGCTCCCCAGAACAACCTCTCAGTTGTCACTTTGTCACTGGTCACTTTGTCACTTTGTCATTTTGTTACTTTGTCAGTTGTCACTTTGTCACTGGTCACTTTGTCACTTGTCACTTTGTCATTTTGTCACTTGTCACTTTGTCACTTGTCACTTGTCACTTTGTCACTTGTCACTTTGTCATTTTGTCACTTGTCACTTTGTCATTTTGTCACTTGTCACTTGTCACTTCTCACTTTGTCACTTGTCACTTTGTCATTTTGTCACTTGTCACTTGTCACTTTGTCATTTTGTCACTTTGTCATTTTGTCACTTTGTCACTTTGTCACTAGTCACTTTGTCACTTGGTCACTTGTCCAGATGATCTCGGTACACCTCCTGAGATTCAAATTCCTGCACACATTGCTCTGGGATTTGGGTGTGATGAATGATGCATCTAACTGGCCACCGGAGGCAATTAAGGCCTTCAAAACATTGAAAGCAGCTTTCTGTTCCGCCCCCATTTTGCGTCATGTTGAGTTGTTGACGTCATGTTCATCCTCGGCCTCGCCTTGCATTTCAGTGCGAGGTGCATTTTCCACAGAAAAAGGTTGTGAATCCGGGCACAACATTTGTGGCTGTTCCATTGACCTTTCACAGGTAGAAGATTGTGGGGGTGGGAATAGCTCCTCCGAATAGCCCATTGTGTCCTGAAAACTACTCATTGCATTGCTTTGCGCACACATTTTTTTGTCCTCATGCAAGGCCTGAGTTGCACCTGAAAGCGTGGCCTTCTCCTCCTACGCCTCCTCCTGTTCCATCACGTCTGCTGCTGCTGGGTTAGCGTTGACGCCCGGTCCCTGTTTATTGAACCTCTTATCTTTATTACATTTATGACTGCATGGCGGTAAAAAGCATGCTATCCGCACGCTTCTTGTCCTCATGCAAGGCCTGGGTTGTTGTGTCTCAAAAAGCATGGCCTTCTCCTCCTGCGCCTGCTCCTGTTCCATCACGTGTGCTGCTGCTGCTGGGTTACCGTTACCGGTCCCTTTTCCTGGAACCTCTTCTCTGTATTACATTTATGACTGCATGGCGACAAAAAGCATGTTACCTGTGCAAAGAAACATGACATTTTCCACATTTAAAAGACAGTTTTTCCTTTGAAACTTTACAATCAATTTTCTCAAAAACTATAAGCTCTTTTTCAAATATTTTTTTTCCTCTTGTACCCACTCCCAAGGTGCACATACCCTGCTAATTTGGGGTATGTAGCATGTAAGGAAGCTTTACAAAGCACGAAAGTTCGGGTCCCCATTGACTTCCATTATGTTCGAAGTTCGGGTCGAACACCCGAACATCGCGGCCATGTTCGGCCTGTTCGGCCCGAACCCGAACATCTAGATGTTCGCCCAACACTACTTGTAGTTGCAAAGTTCAGCTTTTGTAGTCATCAAATGTATCAGGTACAGCAAACCCCATTGTATGGGTTTTTTTGCGGATAATTGATATTGTTCTCAGCACCGATGAGAAAAATAAAAAGGAAGAGGAGAGAAGGGGAAAACACAAAAAAGTAATATGCAACATTCTGGTGAATTTTCAGCATAAAAAAACTAAACTAAACCCACTACTACCTTCCCACTTGTGGTTCAAAAAGAAAAATATTATTGATGCTATATGGTGCTGGGTGCATTCTTACTAGTTTGCTCTAGTGTTCAAAGTTATAACAGCAGGTTCCTTCTCTTCTTGCTTATGTCTTTTCTTAAGTTCATCTTAGTTTGTCTTTTAAAAATCAAAGTAGTATTATCCATTTTCTGTAAATGTTGAGATATTTTTTCTCTTTGAAAACGTGTTCATTTTCTTCTTCTGAAATAAAAAAACATTCATGTTTAAGCTGTGTATCAGAATCCAACAGTAGCATATCATACATGTCTTCATTTGTAGCTTCATGTGTGTCATGGCTTTTTCCTAGCTTGACATCAGTAAGTCCTTGTCCATTTACAAAAACATTTTCTCTTGTTATCTGTTCATCACTTTACTAAACTGTTGTCCTCAGCGTCACACTTCTTGAATAGAGTATCATCTTCAGAATCAGAATCAATTTATTTTGATTCTGATTCTGATTCTGAAGATGATACTCTATTCAAGAAGTGTGACGCTGAGGACAACAGTTTACTAAAGTGATGAACAGATAACAAGAGAAAATGTTTTCTTCTTGAACTTTGTCAGTCGTTTACCTAAGGCATGGATTTCTCTTCCAGTCTCTTGGTGTACATAACTTCTTTTCTCCTTCATGTATTTAAAAGTCTTCATCAATCTAGGCTTCATTCTTCACACTAGGCCTTTAATCATCTTGTACATATAATGTCGTTTAGTGCAGTCTTCTGTAGTACCAGCTTGATTGCGGTGTGTCATTATTGTGAACAGTTATCTCCTTGTTCCTCCTGTAGTATGGCTTTCTTCCTATAACTTCTCATAAGTCTTTATTGCATCTGCTTCTGTATTTGTAGCATGGCAGTATATCGCTGCATAGGTAGAAAAATCTATATCTTCCACATCTTCTTCATATATGGAATGAAAAATAGAATATCTATGTATATTTAGCAGTCTTTTTCAAAAACTTTACATTGGCTGTCTTCTTCTATAACTGGATGATCTTGACATCTTAGTCTTGATCTTGAAATCTTGATATGATGTAACAGTCTCTATTGTAGTTTCAAATGTCTATCAAAGTCTTCTTTCACTCATCTTCTGGTATTTTCTATGTCAAACATCTTGTCCTCTTCTAGTTCATCAGATTTATCTGTAAAAACTGAATATCTCCATCTTGTAATGCTCTCTCTTCACCCACCTGATAATCTCATTTTCATTCATCTTTTAACCTGGTGTCTTCTTCTGTCTGGTCTTCTTTTCTTGTATTCCTTCAGGCCCACTTTTCTCTTAGTTTTGTCTCGATCTTCTCTCAGCTGGTGCGTCAACCAGTGGTTGGAGTTGTTAAAGAAGTAAAAGTACGGCTTAGTCCTCACACTTCTCTGGTTACTCCAGTTCCAATTGTTTCTTCTTCAGCTGTTGTCAGATCAGAGCTTCTTATAACATAGCCTCCTCAAATGGCTTGTCTTCATGTTGATGTCTTTGCATAGTCTTCTAGCATGTAGCTTTCATCGCTTATCTTAGCGGGTTTCTTCTGGGTGCCTGCAAGGAATGCTTGTTTGGAGTCTTCGTTGGTTCAGACAAAGAAGATTATCTTGTGAGACTTCCAAGCTTCAAAAACAACATTTTCATTTCTTCTTTAGTGAAACCTTCTTAGTATAATGTAGTCACAAAAATAGAGTCTCTTGATGCTTCTTAATAGGATCTAGCCTCAAAAATGAGTAGCGATTTCCCCCCTTGAGGCTAGGACTATAAAAATGAAAAACCTTCTTGTTTAACGGTCACTTCTGTATATTCATGCGTTACATCTCAACATGGCAGCTGCTATATATGAGTCTTCATCACTCTTTTAGCTTCTCATGATAAAAAAATAAAAAAAACAAAAAAACACTTCAATCTTCACTACTTGAATCTTCACTACTTGAATCTTCACTACTTGAATCTTCACTAGTGCATTCTTCTTTTACTTCTTGGCATAATAGCTTATTAATGTCTGTATAAAAAGACTGTAGTAGGCTTTTTTTTTTCTTTCTTATCTTCAACAAAAAAACTGAGATCAGCAGTCATATATAAAAATTTGTAGTCTTGAGAGAGAAAAAAAAATCAAGTGTCATATCTCTTTAAGTCTATCTCTGAATGCATGTTGTGTTGCTGCCATTTGGAGGATTGTCTTGTCTTCTCCTGTGTCGGCATCTGGTAGTGCTGGCCACACACTAAACATTCTTGTTCTCATATAAATACAAAAATAAAAATAAACATTTCTTCTTACATCTCATTTATGTCTGCTGTAACTTGTCTTGTATCTGTAGTCTTCTACATTTAAAGAGCCATACATCTTTAAAACAGGATTTTTCTCTTTTTTTTTTCAAAAAAGTTATTTATAGGAGCTTTTGCTTTCATCACAAAGTCTGTTCAATTCTCTAGTATAAAAAACAATGTTAATTATCTTGATAGTAGAATCTCTTTATATATAAATAAAATGCTCTTTCACTCTTCTTTTTCACTGAGCTTGTCTCAAAAAGTTTTTCTGCACTTCTAAGGTAGCCATTTTCATAATGTATAGCTATATACTGCTTCAGTATGCTGCTTCATTTTGTCAGAAAAATACATGTAGCGCTATTCCTTTTCTTAGGTTCAGTAGGCCAAAGTATTTATTTTCTCTTCTAAGTCTTTTCATAGACTATAAACTGAGTGTGCTCATTAGCAATTTTCTTCTATGAGATTTTAAAGCATAAGAATATATTCCTTCTTTGCTTCAGATTTTTGGATGCTTCATATGCATATCCAACTCTATATTTGAGTATATAAGTACTTTTTTATTCTCTTATCGCGATAGAAAACTATGGTCTATATTTCCACCATAGAAAGTATACTTCAAGATAACAATCAAGATAACCATCAACTGTTGGGTGCCAACTGTCAAAAACCTGAGCGGTTCTTGCCTTTTTCATGATTGCTAACTCAGTAAAGGACCAGCCCTTAAAGCGTTGCTATCATATAAATCCGGCATAGCGGGGTCTGAACCCACTATAACAGTAATTATAGATTGACGGTATACCTTGAAATGAATCAGAGCACTCAGTATATGATTTTATATAAAAAATTGTATTTGCTTATCATACAGCATATATACAAAATATGAACAGTTCCAAGTAGTGTTTCCTTATAACAGTATTCCATCTTATCAAGGCTTTACAGCCAAGCAATTATCAATCATCTAAGTACATTCAAAAAAGAATATAACAGTTGTGTTATGTAGAATAAGATCAAAAGTAGTCTCATCTGCAGTGGTGCTCAGCAGAGCTCGAATATTCGAGTAGCTCGAATATTCGAGCTCTTTTTCAGCTATTCGAGCTCGGTATTCGAGCTCCGAATAGCTGGAGCTATTCGAATGGGCTATCCGAGTACACTCGAATAGCCCATCCACTATTCGAGCTATTCGAGCAACCCGGCGCTATTCGAGCTCGGTACCGAGCTCGAATAGCGTCATAGCCCAGATTGATGTCCTTAGAGCCAATCAGAGGGCTCCCAGGCCCTCTGACGGCAGCCAATCACAGAGGGGGACCCTGGCCAGCCCCAACCCTATAAATAGCGGCCGCCATGTTCCGTTTCTCCATGCTTGCCTGAGACTTGTACAGAGAGAGAGTTGCTCCTTTGTGCTTTGGCTTAGCAAGAGCTCTATTGTGGTCATTTACCTAGCGTTTTTGCTCACCTACACCTGCCATATACACCTATATTGTTGTTAGTTAGATAGACATTGTATTTTAGTTAGTAGCTTGTGTGTTACATTAGAGACAGGCAGCTGCTGCAAGCTTACAGGTTTAGGCCTCAGGGGGGCCTTGCCTCTGTGGGCAGCTGTCCTCTGTTTATTTCTCTCATCTATACCAGTATTTCTGCTGTCCTTTACTAATAGTATTGTAGTTATACTGTACTAGGAGTAGGACACTCACTAACTGTCACTGTTTATAGGCTACTAGCTAGCTCCTGCGTGTGTGCACTCACTCACTGTCTGTGTGTACACACACTCTATTTCCTTCTGATTACTGATAGATTATTGTTAGTTAGTTGTACTTACTTACTACTTACTCTTACTGTACCCGTAGGGACACTCACTGTCACTGTTCATATAGGCTACTAGCTCCTGCGTGTGCGCACTGCACTCACTGTCTGAGTGTACACACACAACACACACTCTATTTCCTTCTGATCGCTGATTGATTATCGTAATTAGTTAGTTCTACTTACTGTTACTACTTACTTTTACTGTACTAGGAGTCTAGGACACTCAGTCACTGTGTTCATAGGCTACTAGCTCCTGCGTGCGTGCACTCACTGTCTGAGTGTACACACACCCACACTCCATTTCCTTCTGATCGCTGATTGATTATCGTAATTAGTTAGTTCTACTTACTGTTACTACTTACTTTTACTGTACTAGGAGTCTAGGACACTCAGTCACTGTGTTCATAGGCTACTAGCTCCTGCGTGCGTGCACTCACTGTCTGAGTGTACACACACCCACACTCCATTTCCTTCTGATCGCTGATTGATTATTGTAATTAGTTAGTTCTACTTACTGTTACTACTTACTCTTACTGTACTAGGAGTCTAGGACACTCAGTCACTGTGTTCATAGGCTACTAGCTCCTGCGTGCGTGCACTCACTGTCTGAGTGTACACACACCCACACTCCATTTCCTTCTGATCGCTGATTGATTATTGTAATTAGTTAGTTCTACTTACTGTTACTACTTACTCTTACTGTACTAGGAGTCTAGGACACTCAGTCACTGTGTTCATAGGCTACTAGCTCCTGCGTGCGTGCACTCACTGTCTGAGTGTACACACACCCACACTCCATTTCCTTCTGATCGCTGATTGATTATTGTAATTAGTTAGTTCTACTTACTGTTACTACTTACTCTTACTGTACTAGGAGTCTAGGACACTCAGTCACTGTGTTCATAGGCTACTAGCTCCTGCGTGCGTGCACTCACTGTCTGAGTGTACACACACCCACACTCCATTTCCTTCTGATCGCTGATTGATTATTGTAATTACTTAGTTCTACTTACTGTTACTACTTACTCTTACTGTACTAGGAGTCTAGGACACTCAGTCACTGTGTTCATAGGCTACTAGCTCCTGCGTGCGTGCACTCACTGTCTGAGTGTACACACACCCACACTCCATTTCCTTCTGATCGCTGATTGATTATTGTAATTAGTTAGTTCTACTTACTGTTACTACTTACTCTTACTGTACTAGGAGTCTAGGACACTCAGTCACTGTCCATAGGCTACTAGCTCCTGCGTGCGTGCACTCACTGTCTGAGTGTACACACACTAAATTTACTTGTGATTACTACTGATTATTGTAACTGCTAGTTGTACTTCCTGACTGTTACTACTTACTTACTGTACTAGGGGACACTCACTCAGTCACCTCACCAACCAACCCACTCCATTAAAGTACCCCACTTTTCACCCGCCCTTTTACAAAACTTTTGTCTATACGCCCAAAACATTTAAGATGTCTGGAAGTGGCAGCCAGCGCGGTTTGGGCAAGGGGAAGGGCAGCAAGGGAATCAGGAGGAGAGGGAGCAGCATCGTGGCAAGCCGCGGGCGCGGGCGCGCCACCATGCACAGTTCCGCAGCAGCAGCAGCAGCGTCAGTGGCTAACATTCCTCCCATAGCCACTGGCCGTGGACGCCTTGGGCGCCGCCCAGCAGGAGCATCTGCAACTCACGCTGCAGAGACACAGCAGCAGCAGCGTGTAGCACCTGCTCCCATTTTCCTCCAGCCGGGTCGGAAACGTCCCATTGAGGAAAAGGATGCAGACACTGTGGTGCAACTCATGACGGAGGATGAGCAGCCCGCCATCAGCTCTGCATCCGAGGCCTCCACCCTCACCACCACCACCACCACCACCCCTGTTCGCAGCAGCCGCCCAGCAGGGCCTGGGGAGGAGGCCAGTTCACCGTCAGTTGGCGACCTGTCATTCAGCAGTCTTTTGACCCCAGGCATCATAAGTCAATTGTCTGCTGTTGTTGGCGATTTTGAGGAGGAGATGCTGATGGGCACTTTGGGGGATGAGGGATTGGACAGCAAGACTGTGGCGACAGTCAAGCAGCCCATCCATGCATCAGGAGAGGAGTTTGGGGGGTCCTCATCCCAGCAGGACATGTTTCAGGAGGGGGAGGATGATGATGACCCGGTGACAGACAGAGACTGGGTGCCACCACCTCCAGGGGATGTCGTCCTCAGCAGCTCTGAGGAAGAGGAGGAGGATGCTCTTGTGGGCCTTGCAAGGAGGCGCATCATTGCAAGCATTGGCAGCAGCAGTAGGCAGGTCCCACAGCCTGCTGGTGTCTCAGGCTCAGCAGCAGCAGCAGCAGCATCTGCCAGTACCACCACCAGCCGCACCCAAGCCCCCCAAGCCCCCCAAGCCCCCCCCCCAACCACCACAGGGAGACAGGCAGCAGCGCTTCCATGCCGTAGGGGGATGTTTAAGTCACCAATCTGGCGATATTTCACCATGCCCACTGTGTACAGCAAGTACGCCACTTGCAACCACTGTCAGCGGAAGTTGAGCAGAGGTGCAGACCCCTTAAAGTTCTGCACCAGCTCGCTCATCAACCACCTTGCGGCTAAACATTTCCACCAGCATCAGGAGTTCCAGAGGCTGAAGGAATCTGGTGCTGGCAGTGGCACCACACCCATCACTGCACAGCCTTCAGCAGCAGCAGCAGCAACAGCAGCCACCCGCCCTCCTGCTCCTCCAGCAGCACCAGCAGGAGTGCGGAAACGCACTGCTCCTCCCCCCTCTGCAACTCCTGCCGCCGACACTGAGGCCTGTTCTGGCAGCCAGTCCTCAGTGGCCTCCTCTGCTGTGTCTGCTGATTCCCGTGTCAGCAAAAGGCCACGCCAGAGCCTTTTGAGCGAGTCCTTCCAGGGGGTGGTTAGGGCTCTGCCTCCCAGCAGCCGTCGCGTGCGGCAGCTGAACGGCTTGCTGGCACGGGCCATGTGCTCCCAACTCCTGCCGTACACGCTCGTGCAGGAGGGGAGCGACATTCGTGCGCTGCTTGCTTGCGCAGCCCCAGACTGGCAGCTCCCCAGCAGACACTTCTTTGCCCGCAAGGCCATTCCTGCACTGCACCGCTTTGTGATGGCCAATGTGCAGCGAGGGCTGGAGCACGCGGTTGGTGAAAGGGTCCACGTCACCATGGACTCCTGGAGCAGCCGCTTCGGGACAGGCCGCTACCTGTCCTTCACTGTCCACTGGGTCAGCTTGGTGGAAGGGGGTGAGGATGGGAGAGCAGCAGCGGGCACAGCAGCAGCAGCAACACAGTGGGTGGTGCCACCCCGCAGGGTCAGGGGAACTGCAGCAGGTTCCTCCGATCCTCTGCCATCCTCCGGCACACCTGGCCAAACCCCCCGCCTCAGCAGCAGCGTGAAGGCCCGCCACTGCCAAGCGCTGCTGCACTTGGTCAGCCTTGGGAAGACCAAGCTGACGGCAACCCATGTGTTGGCCAAACTCCAGGAGCAGGAGAGGATTTGGCTGACCCCCAGAGGCCTCAGAGTCGGAGAGGTGGTGGCCGACAATGGGGCCAATCTGGTTGCCGCAATAGACAGGGGAAACCTGACCCACATCCCCTGTCTTGCCCACGTGCTGAACCTGGTGGTGCAGAAGTTCCTGCGCACCTACCAGGGGATGGGCGAACTGCTGGAAACGGCAAGGAATGTTGTGCGTCACTTCCGGCGCTCGGCTGCAGCCTGTGCGAGCCTGGAAGACGTGCAAAAGGAGCTGGATCTGCCACGCCATCGGCTGATCCTTGACGTTCCGACTCGCTGGAACTCCACCCTGGCGATGTTGGAGCATCTGGTTGAACAGAGGCGCGCTGTCAAACAGTACCTTGCCCTGGCCACTGTTTCCGCAGCTCAGAGAAGGGACAAGACCAGCAACATCCCGTCCATCGTCCCCGATGATGACTGGAGGCACATGCAGCAGGTGTGCTTTGTGCTGGCTCCCTTCCTGCAGGCCACAAACATGGTGAGCAGGGACCATGCTATGGTCTGCGAGTGGGTGCCCCTGGTTTCTCTGCTGAACAGGGCCCTCGATGCTTTGCTGGAACAGGGAGCGGCAGCCTTGGACCAGCAGGAGCGGCAACCAGCTGCGCAGTCCACCTCTGAGGGGGAGGAGGAGGAGGACTTGGTGGAGGTCCCTGACCTGGCTGCTGATGAGGGGGATCAGCACAGCGCAGCTGAGTTGGTGCGGGGGTGGAGAGAGGATGAGGCGGCAGAGGAGGAGGATGAGGACAGCACTGACGTCGATGTGCCAGCAGACGTGGCCCGCCTCTTCCCAATGGCAGCGCACATGCTGACGTGCCTGCGCAGGGACCCCAGGGTGATCCAGATGAAGCAGAGGGAGGACATCTGGATCAGCATGATGTTGGACCCACGCCTCAAGGGGAAGTTGAGCCAGTTCCTGCCGCCTGCAGGAGGAGACCCAGCGCAACAAATAAGGAGCTTGCAGCAGGCCCTTGTTGAGCGCTTGGAGGAAGCCTTCCCCCAGCCTTCCACCCCCACTGTCCAGCAGCCAGCACAGAGGCAGCAGCAGGTGCCTGCATCCAGCAGCAGCAAGCGCCCCACAGACCTGCTGTCTCTTAGCCACGAGCTCTACAGGACTGTAGAGGCTCCGGCAGCAGTGACTAGAGAGGAGATGCATGCAGCAGCATCCTCCTCCGGTCACAGCCAGCGCCTGACCCGCATGGTGGCTGACTACATGGGGTCGTACAGCGGGCTTGACAGCGATGCCCCTGTTGATCCCATGGAGTATTGGGTCAAGCGCATGGAGATCTGGAGCGAGCTGGCGCAGTACGCCCTGGAAGTGCTGTCCTGCCCCCCTTCCAGCGTGCTGTCCGAGCGCTGCTTCAGTGCAGCTGGTGGCGTGGTCACCGAGAAACGCTCACGTCTGTCTCACAAGTCTGTGGACAGACTGACGTTTCTCAAGATGAACCAGGCGTGGGTGGAAGGCGAGTTCCTGGCCCCTGTTGTCGGCGAGAGGGGGACATGAACTGGCTGCCGGAACCATCGTTAATGTGCCTTACCACCCTTTACCACCTCCTGGCTCCTGCTCACTAAGCCAGCCTGGTTCACTTTGACTATTACGTCGCCTGCAGCCACACATTTTACACCTACAGTGGGCTGCTGTGTACTGCCCTTCTGCTGTCTGTCTGTGTTTCCCACTGCCAGGGTACACAGAATTACCTTCTTCTGCTGCCACTCTGCCACCAGCTATTACGTCAAACAATAGCTATATTGGTTGCAAAACCAAAAACCAAAAAACCATAAAAAAAAAAAAAGGTTTAATTTTTCTGAGGTGCCCGGGTTGAAAACTGTGTTGTCCCAGTTGTGTATTGGACACAATGTGGGCTGCACGACCGCTGTCTGGGACCTCCTGTTGTGTTTATTTACAGCCCTGGTATCACCGCTAGGTACCAGGGCTATTATGTCACGCTGCCTACCTGCTGCCACACTCACACTGCTCCTCCATACCTCCTCCTGCTGCTGCTGCTGCTGTCTGTCTGTGTTTCCCACTGCCAGGGTACACAGATGATTTACCTTCTGCTGCCACTCTGCCACCAGCTATTACGTCAAACAATAGCTGCTCGCCTACTCCTCCATTCCTCCTCCTGCTGCTGCTGTCTGTCTGTGTTTCCCACTGCCAGGGTACACAGAATTACCTTCTTCTGCTGCCACTCTGCCACCAGCTATTACGTCAAACAATAGCTATATTGGTTGCAAAACCAAAAACCAAAAAACCATAAAAAAAAAAAAAAGGTTTAATTTTTCTGAGGTGCCCGGGTTGAAAACTGTGTTGTCCCAGTTGTGTATTGGACACAATGTGGGCTGCACGACCGCTGTCTGGGACCTCCTGTTCTGTTTATTTACAGCCCTGGTATCACCGCTAGGTACCAGGGCTATTATGTCACGCTGCCTACCTGCTGCCACACTCACACTGCTCCTCCATACCTCCTCCTGCTGCTGCTGCTGCTGTTTGTCTGTGTTTCCCACTGCCAGGGTACACAGATGATTTACCTTCTGCTGCCACTCTGCCACCAGCTATTACGTCAAACAATAGCTGCTCGCCTACTCCTCCATTCCTCCTCCTGCTGCTGCTGTCTGTCTGTGTTTCCCACTGCCAGGGTACACAGAATTACCTTCTGCTGCCACTCTGCCACCAGCTATTACGTCAAACAATAGCTATATTGGTTGCAAAACCAAAACCAAACAAACCATTAAAAAAAAAAAAAAAGGTTTAATTTTTCTGAGGTGCCCGGGTTGAAAACTGTGTTGTCCCAGTTGTGTATTGGACACAATGTGGGCTGCACGACCGCTGTCTGGGACCTCCTGTTGTGTTTATTTACAGCCCTGGTATCACCGCTAGGTACCAGGGCTATTATGTCACGCTGCCTACCTGCTGCCACACTCACACTGCTCCTCCATACCTCCTCCTGCTGCTGCTGCTGCTGTCTGTCTGTGTTTCCCACTGCCAGGGTACACAGATGATTTACCTTCTGCTGCCACTCTGCCACCAGCTATTACGTCAAACAATAGCTGCTCGCCTACTCCTCCATTCCTCCTCCTGCTGCTGCTGTCTGTCTGTGTTTCCCACTGCCAGGGTACACAGAATTACCTTCTGCTGCCACTCTGCCACCAGCTATTACGTCAAACAATAGCTATATTGGTTGCAAAACCAAAACCAAACAAACCATTAAAAAAAAAAAAAAAAGGTTTAATTTTTCTGAGGTGCCCGGGTTGAAAACTGTGTTGTCCCAGTTGTGTATTGGACACAATGTGGGCTGCACGACCGCTGTCTGGGACCTCCTGTTGTGTTTATTTACAGCCCTGGTATCACCGCTAGGTACCAGGGCTATTATGTCACGCTGCCTACCTGCTGCCACACTCACACTGCTCCTCCATACCTCCTCCTGCTGCTGCTGCTGCTGTCTGTCTGTGTTTCCCACTGCCAGGGTACACAGATGATTTACCTTCTGCTGCCACTCTGCCACCAGCTATTACGTCAAACAATAGCTGCTCGCCTACTCCTCCATTCCTCCTCCTGCTGCTGCTGTCTGTCTGTGTTTCCCACTGCCAGGGTACACAGAATTACCTTCTGCTGCCACTCTGCCACCAGCTATTACGTCAAACAATAGCTATATTGGTTGCAAAACCAAAACCAAACAAACCATTAAAAAAAAAAAAAAAGGTTTAATTTTTCTGAGGTGCCCGGGTTGAAAACTGTGTTGTCCCAGTTGTGTATTGGACACAATGTGGGCTGCACGACCGCTGTCTGGGACCTCCTGTTGTGTTTATTTACAGCCCTGGTATCACCGCTAGGTACCAGGGCTATTATGTCACGGCGAGCTGCCTGCCTCATTGACTGCCTGCTGCCACACACTCATCCTCCTCCTCCTGCTGCTGAATTTACCTCCTGCTGTCTTTGTGTTTCCACTGCCAGGGAGCACATACAATGGCGCTTCCAACATGCGTGCGCCCACCAGCTATTTGTTACGCTCAAAAATAGCTGCATTTCTTTAAAAAAAAATTGAAAAGAGAAATACGTGAAGAAGAAGACGATATTGAAAAAGAAGGAGAAGGAGAAGATGAAGATGAAGAAGAAGATGAAGAAGAAGATGAAGAAGAAGATGAAAAAGAAGAAGAAGATGAAGAAGATGAAGAAGATGAAGAAGAAGAAGATGAAGAAGAAGAAGAAGATGAAGAAGAAGAAGAAGAAGATGAAGAAGATGATGAAGAAGATGAAGAAGAAGAAGAAGAAGAAGAAGATGAAGATGAAGAAAAAGAAGAAGAAGAAGAAGATGAAGATGAAAAAGAAGAAGATGAAGAAGAAGAAGAAGAAGAAGATGAAGAAGAAGAAGAAGATGAAGAAGAAGAAGAAGATGGAGAAGAAGAAGAAGATGAAGATGAAGAAGAAGAAGATGAAGAAGAAGAAGATGAAGAAGATGAAGAAGAAGAAGAAGAAGAAGATGATGAAGAAGAAGAAGATGAAGAAGATGAAGAAGAAGAAGAAGAAGAAGAAGATGAAGATGAAGAAGAAGAAGATGAAGAAGAAGAAGAAGAAGAAGATGAAGATGAAGAAGAAGAAGAAGATGAAGAAGAAGAAGATGAAGAAGATGAAGATGAAGAAGAAGAAGAAGATGAAGATGAAGAAGAAGATGAAGAAGATGAAGAAGAAGAAGATGATGAAGAAGACAATATAGAAGAAGAAGATATAGAAGAAGAAGATCTAGAAGAAGAAGAAGAAAGATAAAGAAGAAGAAGAACAAGTATATACAGTAACACTACTGAACAAAATTAAGGACACAACTTCTCTTTCCACATTTTTTTTTAAAGGAACATCCCCACATAATCACTTGCTGTTGTTACTTGGAAAAAAAGATGTTTCTTGCATCATTCACCCTCAAAACAAGTGTTGGAAGCTATTTAAGGCCAATTCGAATAGTCAGCTCGAATAGTGAGCTTGAATACCGACTCGAATAGTGAGCTCGAAGTCCGAGGTCGAATCGAATAGTAAAAATTATTCGACTCGAATATTCGACTGACCTCGAATAATTTACTATTCGAATTCGACCAAACTCGAATTTTAAAAAGGGGTATTTGAGCATCACTACTCATCTGTATCAATAGCTATGTATCTAGTAGCTGTGTAAAACTTGTAGTAATCTTCTTAAAGAAATAGCATAAAAAATAACTTCTAAAAAACTTCTTGCTAACATCTTAATAAAACTTAATGCTGAAAAATTAATAAAGTAAATCACCAGAATATTAAGCATATTACCCCTTCTCTGTCATCTCTTCAGCATCTAGAACCACTTGTGGGAAGGTAGCTTCTGCCTCATGTCTCTTCTCAGGAGATTGTTGGGCTTCTGCAAACTATGAGCTTTCAGCTTCTACCTTTATAGGGGTTGGAGGCAATATGGCTGCCTAATCTGGACTTTCCCTGAATCCCAGGCTCTGATTGGCTAAAGCTTCCGTGTGTCAATGCTTTATCATGTTTTGATTACCTAAGTCACAATATTATTGTTTATAAATTCTTAATTACCTTATCTTGTGGGAATTAACGTCATTTGGAGTGCTTGACATTTTGTTTAGGTCATTTCTGACGCACGTAATTA
Source organism: Hyperolius riggenbachi (assembly GCF_040937935.1). Taxonomy (NCBI): domain Eukaryota; kingdom Metazoa; phylum Chordata; class Amphibia; order Anura; family Hyperoliidae; genus Hyperolius; species Hyperolius riggenbachi. Next base: position 131,741 of record NW_027152398.1, on the reverse strand, counting down.
AAAATGGACGTCAACAGCCATCTTGTCTGTTGGCTGACCCAGACATGGAGACTAAACAATGTCATTCATGACGCATTTCTGATAAAGTGTTCCCTTTTAATTATGTTGGAATGTCTTGGTACTTCCCCAGACATGAGATTGGTCAGGTTGACACTGTAACCAGACCTGTGAGAGCCTTCAGCAATTTAAGGCTTATTGAAACATACAAGGCTTCTAATATACTTATTTAAATATAAAGCTTATTATATAATTCTTCTTAAAACAATTAATCATATAAGAAATAATTGCACATTAAATCTTGATAATATAAAATCCTTTTCCATATATCTGTCTTTCTGATGAAGAAATAAATATCTAATTTCAACCGGCAGAGGTCAGCATTTAATAACAAATAACAATCTATTAATAATGTTGATTACATAAGAATATTAACTAATTGGGAAAACAACTTCTTTGTTTAATATTTATATAACTTGTTCCCAAAACATCATGTGTTATCAGCTTTCTGAGACTAAAGCACGTCAAGAATTCTTCCAGAACCAAAACAATCCTACGAGAATGTTTTACTGTCATCTTTCAGGGGTAGAATACAGCTTGTAAATATTTTTCAGAGTAATAGATTCTATTATATAGGGTTTAACAATAACTATTCCTTTCTTTAGAAGGACTGTATTGATCATTAATATTTAGATTAATAATATCTGTGTGTAATAATTATGTGCATTTAAAATTACTGCAGTAATGTTAATTTTAAACCAGCATTCTGTCTTACACATACTGTGCAGTCTAACCTTGACATTAACAAAGAATGTTTTGGCTTCTTGTAACCAGTACATCAACAATCTTCCAGCTTGCAAGTTAAAATCTTCTCATAAGCTTTACAGCCTAAAATATGCTCAGATGTCACATAGCAATATTTTAAAGAAGTAACCCAACTTTACAGTTTACAATGAAATTTTGCATAGAACATTAAAACTTAACACATATACATATGACATCTTTTCCTGCATAAATAAAACCGGTAGAATTCTGACAAGCCTAGTCATACCTCAAACATAATTGTTAAGTTTGCAGATGATACGACTGTCATTGGGCTTATATCAGACAATGAGGAAGCTGCATACAGAGAAGAAGTTAGGAACCTGACTGCATGGTGCGACATTAACAACCTGTTATTAAATACAAAGAAGACCAAAGAAATTATTCTGGAATTTAGGACCACCAAAAAGTCCACTCACCTACCGCTAATGATCAATGCAGAAGCTGTGGAGAGAGTTTCCAGCTTCACATTTTTGGGAGTCATCATCGCAGAGAACCTGTCCTGGGCTGACAATGCTTTAGCTCTAACTGGCAAAGCACAACAATGCCTCTACTTTCTGAGAAAACTAAGGAATGCTAACCTCCCACAGAAGCTTCCTCTTTAATTTCTACAGATGCACTATAGAAAGCGTTCTGACCAATTGCATGACGGCCTGGTACAACAGCTGCACGAAGGCTACTAGAGAAGCCCTGCAGCGAGTTGTTAAAACAGCAGAAGCCATTATTGGCACTGAACTACCATCACTGGAACTTTTGTATAATACTCGCAGCGTGAGAAGGGCCAAAAACATTATCAAGGACAACACTCACCCAGGAAATGCCTTGTTTGAGCTCCTTCCATCAGGTAAACGTTTTAGATCAATCCGCACACACACAAACAGACTGAAAAACAGCTTTTTCCCATCCGCCATAAACTTATTGAACTCTGAAGCCTCTCTGAAATAATTAACACTGTGTATAAATTGTTTAAACATCTGTAATACCTGGCATACTTGTATAATTTCTTCTCTTCCTTGTTACTATCACTATGTTCCCTATATGCACCGTGGGGTTGTCATGAAAAGTAATTTCGTTGTGTTACACAATGACAATAAAGTGAATTGAATTGAATTTTATATGGAGAGTTTAACCCATGCGCCTTGATACATAGAAGTTTAAGTTCTGTACTCATCACTTAATGATATGTCAGCATAATTATGCTTAAAAATACCAATATCCACCAGCATATGGTCAGCATTACAAAAAATTAAAAATAAAAACATCCCCTGTAATTGCAGATTCTTCATACTCATAAAAAACAAAAAGATAACTACATAAAGGTAAACAAAAATAAAGCTGTGTATAAACTTTAACATGACCTATAATAGGTAAAGAGAAGTGACTGCATTTAAAGCCAGCTCAGGTTGTGGAGGCACAAGCAAGTGGCACTGACAAAAGTCAGAGCTAAGCTCAGTCTGAGTGATAGGTGAGTTTACCAAGTAGTAAGAATCCAAAGGCAGACTGGGCTCCTCAACTCGGGTTGTTGGTCAAGTATAGATTGCCATGGGGTGGCATAGTTATTTTTTCAGCAGATTAGGTAAAGGTAATGGTACACCTTAATGTAAAAGGTTCCAGACACGTAGTAGCTGTTCTCCATACTCAGCAGACTGGATGACATAGGATTTCCCATTTTTAGTAAGAACTAGCTGATTGCCCGGCGTTGCCCGGGTATGTATTTGGCTGGTGTTGGCTCCGCATACTTTTTCTAACCCTAACACACAATTACTCCATGACCAAGTTTGTGAGCTTTGCGGTCTTTGGTATCAATAATTTGCATTGAAATGGAAAAAATATGATTGGCTGTTTGTAGCCCCACCCCCTTTTCTGAATTTTAACCCCAGTCACCCAATAAACAACTGTACCAGGTTTGAGGCCTGTGCCATTAACAGTTCAAGAATGGCAGCAATTAAATATTCCCCTTGAAAAGCAATAGGTGAAGCTTGATTCACTTTTGTAGGCTCCACCCACTTTTCTGAATATTAATCCCGGTCACCCAGTTACCAACTGTGCAAAGTTTAAGAACCCTACCATTAACAGTGTAAGAATGGCTGTAGTTTACATTTTCCCAGTGAAATTTGTATTTGTCTCCACCCACTGATGACCCGGCATTGCCCGGGTATGTATTTCACTGGCTTTGGCTCCGCCCACTTTCTAACCCTAGCGCACAAACACTAAATGACCAAGTTTGTGAGCTTTGGGGTCCTTGGCATCAATAATTTGTATATTCCAATAGAAATTAAACAAATCAGATTTGCTTTTGTGGCTTCACCCCCTCTCCTGCATTTGAACCCCAGTCACCCAATGATCAACTGTAGCAGGTTTGAGGCCTCTGCTATTAACAGTGTAAAAATGGAAGCAATTTAAATATTCCACTTGGAAATCAACAGGTTAATTTGATTGGCTATCATAGGCTCCACCCACTTCCCTGAATATTAATCTGGGCAAAGTTTGGAAACCCTGCCATACACAGTGTAAGAATGGCTGCAGTTTACATTTTCCCAGTGAAATTTGTTTTTGGCTCCGCCCACTGTTTGTAATCTGGACATACAGTCACTCAATGACCAAGTTTGTGAGCTTTCGGGTCCATAGCATCAATAATTTGTATTTTCAAATGAAATGAAACAAAATTGATTCACTGTTTGTGGCTCTGTCTCCTTTTCTGAATTTGAACCCCAGTGACCCAATTACCAACTGTACCAGGTTTGAGGCTTGTGCCATTAACAGTGCAAGAATAACAGCAATTTTAATATTCTCCTTGAAAAGTGACATGTGATTTTTGATTGGCATTTTTAGGCTCCACCCACTTTTCTGAATATTAATCCCAGTCACCCAGTAACCAGCTGTGCAAAGTTTGAGAACCCTGCCATTAACAGTGAAGAAAGGCTGCAGTTTACAATTTCCCAGAAAAATCTGTTTTTAACTCCCCCCTCCCTCCTCCCCTAACCTTGACACACAGGTCACTCAATGACCAATTTTGTGAGCTTTTGGGTTCCTGGCATCAAACTTGTGTGACTGGAAGCAGTTTAACCAGCAAAGAAATCTGGCTGTTTGTGGCTCCACCTCTACTGAATTTGAACCCCAGACACTTAACGACCGACTGTAGCAGGTTTGAGGCCTCTGCCATTAACAGTGTAAGAGTGACTGCAGTTTCAATATTCCCCTTGAAAATCAATAGGTGAATTTTGATTAGCTCTTGTAGGCTCCACCTACTTTTCCAAATATTAATCCTAGTCACCCAGTGACCAACTGTGTGAAGTTGGAGAACCCTGCCAATAACAGTGTAAGAATAGCTGCAGTTTACATTTTCCCATGAAAAAAGTTGGTTGTTTTTGGCTCCGCCCACTATTTGTAATCTTGACATAGTCACTCAATGACAAATTGTATGAGCTTTGGGGTCCTTGGCATCAATAAGTTGCATTTTACCATTGAAATTAAACAAATCTGATTGGCTGTTTTTGGCCCGCTCCCTTCATAATTTAAACCCCAGTCTCCCAGTGACTCCCAGTCTCCCAGTGACTGACTGTGGCAGATTTTAGGCCTCTGCCATTAAGAGTGTAAGAATGGCAGCAATGTAAATATTCCCCTTGAAAATCAAAAGGTGAATTTTGATTGACTGCTGTAGGCTCCACCCACTTTCCTGAATATTAGTCCTAGTCATCCAGTGACCAACTGTGTCACCTACCCACCCAGTTTGAGAACCCTGCCAATAACAGGATGGCTGAAATCAATCTAACAAATCTGATTGGCTGTTTGTTTCACCCCCTTTAGTGAATTTGGACCCCAGTCACCCAATGACTGACTGACTGTATCAAGTTTGAGGCCTCTGCCATTAACGGTGTAAGAATGGTAGCAATGTGAATATTCCCCTTGAAAATCAATAGGTAAATTTTGATTGGCTGTTGTAGGTTCCACCCACATTTCTGAATATTCATCCCAGTCACCCAGTGGCCAATTGTGTAAAGTTTGGGAACCCTGCCATGTTAAAAATTTAGTTGTTGGCACCGCCCACTTTTTCTAACCTTGACATACAGTCACTCAATTATCAAGCTTTGGGGTCCTTGGTATCAATACTTTGTATTTTTCCATTGAAAAATAAACAAATCTGGCTATTTGTGGCCCCGCCCCCTTTCTGAATTTTAACCGCAGTCACCCAGTGATCAGTTGTACCAGGTTTGAGGCATTTGCTATTAACAGTGTAAGAGAATGGTAGCAGCTTCAATATTCCCTTTGAAAATCAAAAGGTGATTTTTTATTGGCTCTTGTAGGCTCCACCCACCTTCCAAAATCTTAATCTCATTCACCCAGTGACCAACTGTGCAAAGTTTGAGAACCCTGCCATTAACGGTGTATAAATGGCTGCAGTTTATATTTTCCCAGGGAAATGTGTTTTAGGCTCCACCCACTTTTTGTAACCTTGACACACTGACACTCAATGACCAAGTTTGTGAGCTTTCAGGTTCCTGGCATCAAAAATGTGTGAATGGAAGCAGTTTATCCACCAAGGAAACCTGATTGGCTGTTTGTGGCCCCGCCCCTTTAGTGAATTTGAACCCCAGTCACCCAATGACCGACTGCAGCAAGTTTGAAGCCTCTGCCATAAGTAGTGTAAGAATGGCAGCAGTTTAAATATTCCCCTTGAAAATCTATAGGTGAATTTTGATTGGCTGTTGTAGGCTCCACCCACTTTCTTGAATCTTAATTTCATTCACCCAGTGACCAACTGTGCCAAGTTTGAGAGCCCTACCATTAACAGTCTAAGAATGGCTGCAGTTTACATTTTCCCATTTAAAATGAATGGCTGAAATTTGATTGGCTGTTTTATGCTCCGCCCACTTTTCCTGGATTTGTAACCTCGGTCACCAAATGACCAACTGTGCCAAGTGTGGGGACTCTGGCTTGATTACTGTGAGAATGGCAGCCTTTTAAATTTTTTCCATTGACTTGAATGGGTGAAATCTGATTTTCTGTTTGTAGCTCCGCCCACATGTGCAGGGGTGGGCTCGAGACCCCCAGAACCTATCATCCCAGGTAGTAAGGGATCTGCATACCAAGTTTCGCTCAAATCGGTCAAGCCGTTTTCGAGTGATCGCGGCACATACACACATACACACACACATACACACACACATACATCCGATTTTATATATATATATAGATTAATTAACTTAGTTGTGAATCCCCACTTATATATAATAAGATTGTCACGTAAGATCTTAGTAATAGGGCTCAGTGATTTGCGCAAAGCCAGTGTAGCTTGGGAAAGATCAGAGAAAATTTGAATTTTGTCAAAGGGCTCTGGAAGTTTGCCCTTATTTCTTAGATAATGCATTAGCTCCTCTCAGTGTTGCTCGGATACCTCATTATCCTATTCGAGTTTGGTCGAATTCGGATAGTAAACTATCCGAATTCACTCGAAGTCGGATATCCGATGTAATCAAATGTAATCGATATCCGACGTCACTATCCGAGTCTGTATTCGAGTAAAATATCCGAGCTAGCCTTAAATAGCTTGTAAAACTTGTATTGGATGTCAATGATGCATGAAACCACCTTTTTTATGAAGAAAAACATCAAGTGATTATGTGGTGATGTAGTAGTTATAAAAAAGGTCTCAAAAAAAGTAAATTAACTTCATGAAAAGTGTTTGCATGAGAAGGTGTGTCCAAAATGGTTGTAAGTTGGAAGTCTTCATTTACGTCGTCTTCATCTTCTTCTTCTATATCTTCTTCTTCTATATCTTCTTCTTCTTCTTCTATATCTTCTTCTTCTTCTTCTATATCTTCTTCTTCTTCTTCTTCTATATTTTCTTCTTCCTCTTCTATATCTTCTTCTTCTTCTTCTTCTTCTTCTATATCTTCTTCTTCTTCTTCTTCTTCTTCTTCTTCTTCTTCTTCTTCTTCTTCTTCTTCTTCTATATCTTCTTCTTCATCTATATCTTCTTCTTCTATATCTTCTTCTTCTTCTATATCTTCTTCTTCTTCTTCTTCTATATCTTCTTCTTCTTCTTCTTCTATATTTTCTTCTTCCTCTTCTATATCTTCTTCTTCTTCTTCTATATCTTCTTCTTCTTCTTCTTCTTCTTCTTCTTCTTCTTCTTCTTCTTCTTCTTCTTCTTCTTCTTCTTCTTCTTCTTCTTCTTCTTCTTCTTCTTCTTCTTCTTCTTCTTCTTCTTCTTCTTCTATATATTCTTCTTCTATATCTTCTTCTATATCTTCTTCTATATCTTCTTCTTCTTCTTCTATATCTTCTTCTTCTTCTTCATCTATATCTTCTTCTTCTATATCTTCTTCTTCTTCTTCTTCTTCTTCTATATCTTCTTCTTCTTCATCTTCCTCTTCTTCTCTATCATTATATTATTTGTCTTGGTTTTTCCTTTCTTTTGTAATATTTTTTTTTTTACTTCATTTGTGGAAATATTTTATTGTAATAACACCATAGTTATATTTGTGTTGATGGCATAATAGGTAGGTAGTAGTGGCACATTGCAAGCCACAGCGCCTTTTTCTGTGTACCCTGGCGGTGGTAAAACACAGACATCAGCAGGAGGAGGAAGTAGTTGCAGGCTTGCAGCTATTTGTAGTGTGTGTGGTAATAGTCGGTCGGTACTCGGTAGGAGAGTGGGTGGTCTGGTGGCAGTAGAAAATAGTTCTTCTTCTGTTCTCCCTGGCAGTGGTAGCAGCACACAGACAGCAGAAGCTCAATGCAGCTACAGGAGGAGGAATAATGTATGTCAGACAGTGGGATGTGACTGACATAATAGGCCCTGGTACCTAGCGGTGGTTCCAGGGCCGTAAATGAACATCATGAGGTTCCAGACAGCGGTCGTGAAGCCCACATTGTGTCCAATACACAATTGGGACAGCACAGTTTTCAACCCGGACACCTCTAAAATAATAACAATTTTTTTTTTTCAAATTAATGCAGGCTATGCAGCTATTGTTGAGCGTAATAGCTGGTGGCGCTTGGGCAGCAGCACCTTGTAATGTGTTCCCTGGCAGTGGAGACACAGACAGCAGGATGAAATATAACAGCAGCAGCAGCAGCAGGTGTATGTGTGTGTGCCAGTCGTCACTTCATGTACCCCTCTCGCCGACAACAGGGGCCATGAATTCGCCTTCCACCCAAGCCTGGTTCATTTTGAGAAACGTCAGTCTGTCCACAGACTTGTGAGACAGACGAGATCGCTTCTCAGTGATGACTTCACCGGCTGCACTGAAGCAACGCTCTGACAGTACGCTGAAAGGGGGGCAGGAGAGCACTTCCAGGGTGTACTGCGCAAGCTCGCTCCAGATCGGCAGGTGTTTGACCCAATACTCCATGGTATCAACAGGGGCCACACTGTCAAGCCCGCTGAAGGACCCCATGTAGTCTGCCACCATGCGGGTCAAGCGCTGCCTGTGACTGGAGAAGGATGCTGCTGCAGGCACCTCCTCTCTAGTCCTTGACAGCTCTACACTCATGTAGAGCTCTTGGGTCAGAGACAGCAGGTCTGTGGTGCGTGAGCGCTTGCTGCTGGTGGATGCAGGCACCTGCTGCTGCCTCTTTGCTGGCTGGACAGTGGGGGTGGATGTCTGAGGGAAGGCTTCTTCCAAGCGCTCAACAAGGGACAGCTGCAAATCCCTCATTTGTTGCGCACGGTCTCCTCCTGCAGGCAGGAACTGGCTGAGCTTCCCCTTCAGACGTGGGTCCAGCATCATGCAGATACAGATGTCCTCCCTCTGCTTCATCTGGATCACCCTTGGGTCCTTGCGCAAGCACCTCAGCATGTGCGCTGCCATTGGGAACAGTCTGGCCACGTCTGTTGGCACATCATCTGCAGCCCCAGAGCCGACATTGCTGTCCTCCTCTACCTCCTCCACCTCATCCTCTCTCCACCCCCGCACCAGTCCAGCTGCGCTCTGCTGCTCCCCCTCATCAGCAGCAAGGTCAGGGACCTCCACCAACTCCGAGCCCTCCTCCTCAGAGGTGGCCTGTGAAGCTGCCTGCAGCTTCTGCTGGTGCAAGGCTGCCGCTTCCTCTTCCAGCAGTGCATACAGGGCCCTGTCCAGCACACACACCAAGGGGACCCACTCGCACACCATTGCATGGTCCCTGCTCACCATGTTGGTGGCCTGCAGGAAGGGTGCCAGGACTGAGCACACCTGCTGCATGAGCCCCCAGTCCTCCGTGGAGATGATGGACGGGAGGTTGGTGGCGGCACACCCAGTTGCAGTGAGGGAGGCAACTGTTGCTCGTGCAACGTACTGGCTGACAGCCTGCCTCTGTTCAACCAGACGCTCCAACATCACCAGGGTGGAGTTCCAGCGAGTTGGAACATCGAGCATGAGCCGGTGCTGTGGCAGGTGCAGCTCTTTCTGCACCTCTTCCAGGCTCGCCACTGCTGCAGGCAAGTGCCGGAAGTGATGCACAACCTTCCTTGCCGCCTCAAGGAGTCGGTCCATCCCCTGGTAGGTCCGCAGGAACTTTTGGACTACCAGGTTCAGGACGTGCGTCAGGCGGGATGTGGGTCAGGACTCCCCTGCTTATGGCAGCAACCAGGTTTGCCCCATTGTCGGACACCACCTCTCCGACTCTGAGGCCTCTGGGGGTCAGCCAATTCCTCTCCTGCTCTCGGAGTTTGGCCAGGACGTGGTTCGCCGTCAGTTTGGTCTTCCCCAGGCTGACCAATTCCAGCAGTGCTTGGCAGTGGCGGGGCTTCACGCTGCTGCTGAGGTGGGAGGTTTGGGCTGGTGTGACGGAGGATGGAAGCGGATCAGAGGAACCTGCTGCTGTTCCACTGACCCTGCATGGTGGCACCACCCACTGCGTTGTTGGTGCTGCTGCTGCTCTGACAGTGCCCGATGCTGCTCCACCCTCCTCACCCCTTCCACCAAGCTGACCCAATGCGCGGTGAAGGACAGATAGCGGCCTGTCCCAAACCGGCTGCTCCACGAGTCCATGGTGACGTGGACCCGTTGACCCACCGCGTGCTCCAGCCCTCTCCCAACATTGGCCATCACAGAGCGGTGAAGTGCAGGGATGGCCGTGCGTGCAAAATAATGTCGGCTGGGGATTGGCCAATCGGGGGCTGCACACATCAGGAACGCACGCATGTCGCTCCCCTCCTACACAAGGGAATAAGGCAGGAGTTGGGAGCGCATGGCCCGTGCCAGCAAGCCGTTCAGCTGACGCACGCGACGGCTGCTGGGAGGCAGAACCCTGACCACCCCCTGGAAGGTGTCGCTGAGCAGGGTCTGGCGAGCTCTTTTGCTGGCACGGGAAGCAGTGGAGGGAGCAGAGGAGGCCACTGAGGACTGGCTGCCAGAACAGGCCTCAGTGTCGGCGGCAGGAGTTACAGAGGGAGGAGGAGCAGTGTGTTGCTGACGCACTCCTGCTGCCGGCGGCTTCGCAGTGGTGACGGGTCTGCCACTGCCACTGCCAGCTTCCTTCAACTTCACAAACTCCTCATGCTCGTGAAAGTGTTTGCCTGCAAGGTGGTTGACCAGAGAGGTGGTGCCAAACGAAGAGGGCTCCTTCCCTCTGCTGAGCTGCTTGCGGCACTGGTTGCAGGTGGCATACTTGCACTCCAAATATGGAAGGGTGAAAAAATTCCATATTGGGGAGGTGAAATTGCCCCTGCGGCTGGAAGGTGCTGCTGCCGCTGGTCTCCCTGTGGTGGTTGGGGGGGGGGGGGGGGGTTCTTGGTGCGGCTGGTGGTGGCACTGGCAGAACTCGTCTCCTGATCAGCACGCTGTGTGGCCTGCATACCACACCCACTTGTGATCCTGCCCATGTCTGCGATGCTGATCCTTCTAGCAAGGCCCGCAGACGCATCCTCCTCCTCCTCCTCCTCAGAGCTGATGACATCCCCACTCCCAGGACCTGGCAACCAGTCTTTGTCCTTCACAATGTCATCATCATCCTCCCCATCCACAAACATGTCCTGCTGGGATCCCCCAAACTCCCCTTCTGCATGCTTGGGCGGATGGACAGTCTCCACTGTCTGACTGTCCAAAGCATGCCCCAAAGTGCCCATCAGCATTCCTTCCTCCTCCAATTCTGCCGCAACAGCACTCCATAACCCCGCTGTGCTTGGGGTTAAGAAGGTGCTGAGTGACAGGGTGCTGATGTCACCCGCTTGAGCTGGAGAACTGCACTCCTCTTCTTCCTGCTCCCCAGGCAGTGCTGGGCGGCTGCTGCTGCTCTTGCGAACAGGAGTGGTGGCGGGGGTGGAGGACTCTGTTCCAGAGCTAATGGTGGCCTGCTCATCCACCATCAGTTCCACCACAGCGTCTGTGTCCTTCTCCTCAATAGGACGGCTACGACCTGGTGGTGGGAGGAACATCTGGGCCACACGCTGCTGCTGCTGCGTCTCTGCAGCGTGACTCCCAGCTGTTGGGTGGCCAAGGCGTCCACGGCCAGTGGCTAATGGCGGAATAGCCACTGGTGCAGACGCAGAACTGTGCATGGTGGTGGTGGCGCGGCCGCCACGCCCACGACCTCCTCTCTTGGCAATGCCCTTGCTGCCCTTGCTGCCCCTGCCCAGACCGCGGCTGCCAGTGCCAGACATTGTATATTTTTAATATTATACAAATGAAAAAAAAACTTATGTACGGTATGTAAAGGCGGGTGGGACAAGTGGGGTACTTTAATGGGGTGGGACTGGTGGTGGTGGGTGTGTGAGGTGACGGACAGGTAAACTCTACAGCAGAGATCGGTGTAGCGCTAACGAGAGAGTGCGCACAGCGCACACAAAGAACCTAGCTGACGCTGACTGACGGTGTCAGACTACAGTACAATTAAGCTAATATACAATAGAAGTAGTGATATATAAACAATAGGAGGACGGGTGTAGCACTAACTGGAGGGTGCTGACAGCACAGATGTGCACTGCGCACACAAAGACCATAGCTGACTCTGACTGACGGTGTCAGACTACAGTACAATTCAGCTAATACACAATAGAAGTAGTGATATATAAACAATAGGAGGACGGGTGTAGCACTAACTGGAGGGTGCGTGCGCACGCACACTAAGACCCTAGCTGACGCTGACAGACGGTCCCTAAACATAGACTCGAGTACAGTGAGTGAGTACACACAGTACTACTACTAACTAAACAATAGAAGATTCGAGCTAAATAGTAGAACAGGTGTGACTAGATTACTGAGAGCAGATACAGCAGGACAGGTATAGCAGTAAAGCTGGGCCTTGCTAACTACAAAATAGTACAATATTCTATCTAACACCATAGCTCCCAACTGTCCCTCTTTCGGAGGGACAGTCCCTTTTTGGGAGCCCTGTCCCTCTGTCCCTCTTTACCCCTCATTTGTCCCTCTTTCAGTACTTTGTCCCTCTTTCTATATAAATAAATATATTTCTATACTAAAAATGTGTTTGATTGACTCTAAACTTTATTTCCCATTCTTTAACCCTCTGGGGGCTAATCCCGAGCTGAGCTCGGGGTAAGCCGCCACAGAGGATTTCTCAGGCCCTGGTGGGCCGATTTGCATAATTTTTTTTTGTTGCACGCAGCTAGCACTTTGCTAGCTGCGTGTATATACCGATCACCGCCGCTCTGCGCTGATTCGCCGCTACCCGCCGTGCCGTGCCGCGCCGCTCCCCCCCCAAGACCCCGTGCGCAGCCTGGCCAATCAGTGCCAGGCAGCGCTGAGGGGTGGATCGAGACTCCCTCTGACGTCACGAAGTCGTTGACGTCGATGACGTCATCCCGATCGTCGCCATGGCGACGGGGGAAGCCAAACAGGAAATCCCGTTCTGAACGGGATTTCCTTTTTGCTTTGATTGCCGGAGGCGATCGGAGGGGGTGGGGGGATGCCGCTGCACAGCGGCTATCATGTAGCAAGCCCTGGGCTTGCTACATGATTTAAAAATAAAAAAATTTAAAAAATAGTGCTGTGCCACCTCCTGGGCGATATAATTGTAACCCCCAGGAGGTTAAATTGATATATTACTAATTTTAAAATGTTACTATGAAGGAAAATGAACCAGGATAGAAAGGACCAGTGTGGTTTGAATTATAAAACAACATATTTTTCTTATGAAATCTTTATGGTATGCATGCCTAGGGGCATGGTGGGGCATTACCAGGGGTGTGGCATGGGCGTGGCTTAAGTGTCCCTTTTTCTCATCTCAAAAAGTTGGGAGGTATGCTAACACAGAAGTAGTAGTACAGGAGTAGAGATGGACAGGTGAGAGCACAGGTAAGGTAGAGACTAGAGCACAGAGAAGGGCAGGCTGCCTTGCCTAGGCACAGGGCCTAGCTGCTGGCTGCAGGCCTGCAGCAGCACCAGTGACAGTCTCCCTCCCTAGTCCCTAATCACACTAACTAAACTGCCTAAAATACAATCTATCTACAATACAAAGCAATACAGTTGAATATCAAATGTTGGAGTGTAAAAACGCTAGGTTTAGAACACAATAAATGCACTTGCACACAGACAAAAAGCACTGGAGCAGTTCTCTCAGTACAATCAGTCAGTAAGTCGCAAGCAGGAAGAGTGAGGCAAGATGGCGTCCGCTATTTATAGAGGGGGGCTTGGCCAGGCTCCCCCTCTGTGATTGGCTGCAGTCAGAGGGCTGGGAGCCCTCTGATTCGCTTGTGAGGACTCGAGGTGACGTCTGTCATGACGCTATCCGAGCTCGTGACACTATCCGAACTCGGATAGCTAGGATATCTCCGGATAGCTGCTTGCTATCCGAGTGCGCTCGGATAGCACAGCCCAGATAGCTTATACTATTCGAGCTCGGTATTCGAGCTCGAATAGTGAAAAAAGAGCTAGGATATCAGAGTACCTCGTATATCCTAGCTCAGATGAGCACCACTGGCTCCTCTTTGACATGATAAAATTGAAAGCATATGATCACATCTCTGGGAATCGAATCAGGGAGATGTTTGGGCTTGGGTAGTCTGTGGGCTCTGGCTATGATCAATTCCACGTCAGAGAACCGTGGTAGTGTAGCTTTTAACATAGAAAAAATATAGTTCCTTAAAGGGATCCGGAGGGGATTAAATATACTGTACATACCTGGGGCTTCATCCAGCCCCATACGCATGGATCGCTCCCATGCCGCCGTCCTCAGCTGCCTGGATCCGCCGCCACCGGGTCCCGTCATTGCCGCGAGTCGGCGAGTCGGCCGGTGGACGCGGCCAACTCTCCGCATCACAGGGTGCTCTCTCCATACACATACGCATGCAAGTGCTTACTGCGCAGCCGCATGCGTACGTGTATGGATGGAGCCCCTGTGATGCGGACAATTGGCCGCGTCCACCGGAAGTGACGGGCCCGGTACCGGCGGATCCAGGAAGCTGAGGATGGCGGCGTGGGAGCGATTCAGGCTTATGGGGCTGGAAGAAGCCCCAGGTATGTATAAAATCTTTTACTTTTTTCACCCCCCATTCCTCTCTGGTTCCCTTTAAGTCCTGAGCTGCAATCTCCTCTCCAATCTCCCTCAACTTGATGTTGCATCTTCTGTTCCTGTCTTCAAGATCAGTGGCTTTTGCTTTGAGCCATGTTAAATCATTGGAGTGGTCTTCTACAGTGTCAATCATGTTGTTGTGACCCTCTGTTAGGGCAGAGACTCTGTCTTCAGTGAGATATCCTGTCTCCTAGTGAATCTATTGAGAGATGCAGCTGGTGTGTAGCATTAAGCATTTCTGACATAAAGGCTGTTTTAAATGTCATAAACATATCTTTGATGAAAGCTTGTGAGGCAGTCTGCTCTGTTGCTGGGTAGTTTTCTAACGTAGCAAAGCTGGAGGGGGAGGAGGGATTAAGGCCTACCGTGCATGAGGTGTCCGATGTCTTCTGTTTTGATTTAAGCGGGCTCCTAGAAGAGGGTGAGGCTGGACTCTGTGGGTCATCATCCGACAGAGCAGATTCAGCAGTTGGTTCTGGTATGGGTGCTTTGGAAGGCTGGTTCCTGCTGGATACTCCGGAGAGCGCACGGCCGGTGCCATCTTTGGTGGAGGTGCGGCGGTGAATGGCGCTAAAGAAGTCCGATAACTTCTGGAGCTTCGGCGTATGTTTTTTGCGCTTCTGACTGCTGTCCATGTCCATCGGAGCTTCCCCCACCTTATCGTCTGTAACAGGATCCAGAGGCATGGCTATCTAACACTGTGTGCCGCTTATGGGAAAGCTGAAGAGCGGAGCTTCAAAGCTATGCGTCCATTCAGCTAGACGTGCAGGACACGCCCCCTATTGACAGATTTATTTAATAGCTACGTATCATCAGGCCTAATACCACAGGAACAGTTGCAGGCTATAATCACGGTTATCCCCAAGCCAGGGAAAGACCATTCTTTAACCTCTAATTACAGACCAATATCTCTGTTAAATTCAGATGTAAAACTCTACGCTAAATTAATAGCAAACAGATTTATACACCCCTTCTCTTTTAGCACAAGACCAGGTGAGCTTTACCTCCGGCCGTCAAGCCTCTGACGCTACAAGACGAATGCTTACAGTCATGAATCATGTTCAGCTGTGTCGAATGCCTTCTCTGCTCCTAACTTTGGATGCGGATAAGGCATTCGATAGAGTTCATTGGGAATTCCTTAGGGCTACGTTAAAGAAATTTGGCTTTGATTGACCAATTCTATCAGCCATTATGGCACTATACTCTCTGCACCATCTGCCCGGGTAAACGCGGCGGGCTTCATATCCACATCCTTCTCCATCACAAATGGTACCCGCCAAGGGTGCCCCCTCTCACCAATTATTTTTGTCCTAATTATGGAGACTATTGCACAAAAAATTAGATCTAATCCCTCTATAACTGGTATCTCTATCAAGGGTACCAACCACGTAATCAATATGTTTGCTGATGATGTGGCTCTGATAATATGTAACCCTTTAGTCTCACTTCCCCAACTATTAAATTAACTTGAACAATTTTCAGCAGTATCCTTATATAAACTCAACCACTCTAAATCTTTTGTTTTACAACTAAATATTCCTCCGGATCTAGAACTCTATCTTAAAAAGACGTTCCCGTTCACCTGGGCAGAGGGTGCAGTAATATATTTAGGTGTTCAATTATCAAACCCAACATCAGACCTTTTTAGACACAACGTTATTCCTCTTTTAACAGAGATCAAAAAAGAATGCACCAATATGTCCAAACTCTGGATATCCTGGTCTGGAAAAATAGCAGCTTTTAAATGATTTACCCTACCCAAAATTGTATACCTTCTTAGGACACTACAAATCATAGTTCCAAAGTCATGGTTTACGGAAATGAAGAGATGTATAAATAACTTTATTTGGCAGGGGAAAAAGATTAGAACTTCCTACCAAATAATGACCCTTACTAAACAACAAGGAGGTATGAGTCTACCTGATATAGAAAGATACTACCATGCATCCAATCTGAATATGGTGAAACATTGGTGGAACTCTTCATCTCAAAAACTGTGGGTCCAGCTCGAAGGAGCTCTTTTTAATTCCAATTTAAAATATATACTAATCAGCATGTTAATGGGAGCTAATCCCCCCCAAACCGTTTATATCTCTATACAAACATCTTTGAGATCATGGGAATATTTTGTTAAACACCCTCCACCCAACAAAAATAATATCCAATTCCCAATTCCATTGTCAGCCCTCGAATACTACGTTAAAGATTTGAACCTCCGTAACGGATGAACTCAGGTATAACACACCTTCAAGACCTGTTCTCAGGGAACCAAATTAAACTCTTTAATGACCTACAAAAACAATACAATCTCCCCCAGTCCCAACTATTCACCTATCATAGACTATTCCACCTAATCAGAAATGTTAAAATTGTTATACCATCCTTACACCCAAATATCTTGACTATGCTAAACTTCACAGGTCACTTTAGGGGTGATATTTCTATCTGGTATAAACAATTAAGAGTTGAAGAAATATCTCCTTTAAATAGATATGCTATGGTATGGACATCAGACCTAAAATCTAATATCTCAGCTGAGAACCTAATTTCTGCATCTAAACTCGTGTCCAAAATATCTCGTTGCAACTCCCACTGGGAAACCACAAAAAAAATAACTTATAGATGGTACAGAACTCCTAGACAAATAGCATCCTTCTCAGCATCCGCTTCCCCAACATGCTGGAAATGTAATTCCTCCCTAGGCACATATATACATATGTTCTGGCAATGCCCGCTGATTACTAATTTATGGTGTCAAATTGAGAAACTCATCTGCAAAATCTACAAACCCGACTTTAAATTACACCCAAAACTTGTGCTGCTCCTAATTAGTGATGATCACATACCCCCCAACATACGACCTCCTATCTATCATCTTATACTCACTGCTTTGTATCTAATTACACTAAACTGGAAATCCCAAGAAGAAATTTCCCTTTGCCAACTCCTCTTTTACACCAGAAACAATATTCTTATGGAACAAAAATTGAGAAGCAGAATGGGTCTTGAAGTAACTAATTTTTATATGCCAAATGACTGGTATTAACTAGTGTTGGGCGAACAGTGTTCGCCACTGTTCGGGTTCTGCAGAACATCACCCTGTTCGGGTGATGTTCGCGTTCGGCCGAACACCTGATGGTGTTCGGCCTTTTAAGTTCGGGTTCGCCCCGAACTTCTAATGGCCGCCAAACAGGGCCGAACAGGGCCCCTGTTCGGCCGAACAGGGCCCTGTTCGGCCGAATACTGCCCCCCTATGGGGTCGCAGGCATAAGGGGGGAGCATGCCCCGATCGCGGGGGGGGGGTCGGAAATTCCCCCCACCCCCTCCGCTAGCGCTCCCCCCTCTGCCCGCTTCCCCATTCAAAAGTTTAAGCAAAGTACCTGTAGTGGATGGCCTGGCAGTGGGCGGCACTGTGGAGTGAGGAGGAGGAGTCCGGAGAGTGATGAGTTGAGGGAGGCCGGGCAGCGGGCGTGAGGTCAGAGAAAGGGCGGAAGTACCACAAGGGTACTTCCGCTGAACCGCCCGCTGCCCGGCCTCCCTCAACTCGTCACTCTCCGGACTCCTCCTCCTCACTCCACAGTGCCGCCCACTGCCAGGCCATCCACTACAGGTACTTTGCTTAAACTTTTGAATGGGGAAGCAGGCAGAGGGGGGAGCGCTAGCGGAGGGGGTGGGGGGAATTTCCGACCCCCCCCGCGATCGGGGCATGCTCCCCCCTTATGCCTGCGACCCCATATGGCCCCCAAAAGCTGGATGTTCGGAAAGTTCGGGGTTCGGCCCGAACATGCCGAACATCTCGGTCATGTTCGGCGAACTTTCCCGAACCCGAACATCCAGGTGTTCGCCCATCACTAGTATTAACCTCAGCTCTACTTAGCACCTCATTTCATCCAACTAACACAAATATTTACATAGCATATTCCCTTTCCCTTCCCTCCCCAATTAGGCATAAAACACATCATCAATAATGGTAATTTCTATGAGAGAGATAGATTTTCTTCACTATTCATTTAGTTTAGTTTAAGTTTTGGTTATGACTTGTTACCCTCAAAACATCGAGTAATAATATCTTAAATAGATCTGTTGTATACTAATGGTGGCCATACATGGTACCATTTTTTCATACAATCTTACAATTTCTATGTAATATATGGGAACTGCATAAATTATCCTTTCAGTATATTCACTTAATTTACCCTTATACTACATAGAAATGGTAAGATTGTATGAAAAAATTGTACCATGTATGGCCACCATAACTCAGGTTCAAGCAAGGCTATTTAATAATATCAGTCGTTCTCTAAACTCCATGGTTTATTATTCCAGTGAGGACCTGCTCTGGCCCACTGTTTCACTGGAATATTGGCATATCAATACTCTATATTAGTGTACACATTACCACTAGTGCTAGTGGCATTTTATGTATTCACCCAGGTCCCTCTCTCGCTATCCCTGCTTAAAAATTCATTTCTCACACAGCTCATAGTAGTTTGGGTCACCCTGAGCTGCTTGGTTACTCTGTCACACAGCTCACAAATATATTTCACTGTGTCACTCACAGCATGCAGGAGACATGAGGAGAAATAGGCTGATCTGAGGTGGTAACAGGTAACTAAATGAGCTGTAATATTGCTGGAATATAACTAGCTATAACACTAGTCTGTGTTTACACTCAGACTGGTTGCCTGGCTGCCTGCTTGTGATGATTCACTCCAGGCTGCATCCACTTTACAAGCTGCTGAGAGGGGCAGACCACTGTTTACAATTAGCATTATTAGTATCTTTATCAGTCAAGAGAAGCAAAGATAATAAACACACATTGCTAGAATCTTTAACCCCTTACCACCATATCATTAAGATTCTTTGAGCAAGGTGATAATTAAACTATAAACTGAGAAGTTGATAGCGACTCCCCTGTGCAGAGACATGGTCTAGCCCTCTGGGAGCCGTCAGTATTTAGATACATTTTGTATCCAACACTGATGTCAAAACTGACGGAGGATTTTACAGCTGAGAGGAACAGTTGTGTGAGGAATCAAATTGCTCCTAGTACTTGTCCTAATGTGTTCTACAACATACAGCATTTCAAAATAAATGCATACTTCGATAGTATTCCTTTAAATTAAGTTATTTGATGAGATATGCACCATGCTCTGTTCAACCAACGCATATATGTTCTTTGTTTGTTACTATGCTGAACCCTTGATATTGTTTTCTTATGTATACTTATATCCTTTAATCTCAATGAAAATGCTTTTATGATGAAAAGGAGAAGACAAGACAATCCTCAAACAGGCAGCAACACAACATGCATTCAGAAATAGACTTAAAGAGATATAACACTTGATTTTTTTTTTCTCTCTCAGACTATTAATGATTTTTTTTTTATATATATGACTGCTGATCTCTGTTTTTTGGTTGTTAAAAAAAAAGAAAACTACTACAATGTGAAGATCCGCTCAGCTGGCTGCGCAGGCAGCCAGCTGTTTGACCATTTTTTATGTCTGAGAGATGCAGGTCTCTGGAAAAGAGACCTGGCTTCATCTTGCAACTTTCAGAGTTGCTTTGCTGAGGGATTTGCATACATGCAAATTGCCCAGCTGGCTCCTTTGAGGGCTGGCAGTATATAAGCCTTCTGCTGACCAGAAGGCTTCGCTGGTCATAACGGTTTGTTAACACACTCTTGGTGTGTCAGCCCTACTTGTTGGTTTGTCAGTTATCTTAGAGTACTCTGGGGGCTGTATTAGACACCCCTCTAGTGCAGTCAGCTTGTATATTTGTATTGCCTGTTCTGTCTGTCTGTGGGGTGCTAACCAGTGCAGCGGTTGTTACTGGTAGCCCCTTCTGTTCATCTGTCTGTGGCGTGCTTGGATCACACTGCTCTGACGGAAGAGCAGTGGATCTTTCTCATACTTGGTTCGCACTGCCTCTAACAGTAAGAGAAGTGGTTCCTGTGAGACTCATTCCTGTTGTACGTTTGCTGTGTCTATACTCTGTTATACTTCAGACTAGTTCCAGGGTGTTGATGACCACGGACCTCACACCCAAGACTAGGAACTTGTATTATCATTGTGTTAGCTCTCAGACCTCTTTGTAATACATTGATACACGCTATCTCTCTTATACATTTCTACATAGCTTAGGATTGCTGTGTCTATATTCTGTTATACATCAGATTAGTTCCAGGGTGTAGAGACCACGGACCTCACACCCAGACTAGGCATTGTTTGATGTCTGTTGTGACTTGTTGCTTTCCTGGCTGCTCCTCTGTCTTGTCTGATACGGACGCTTGCTGTAGGCTCGGTGAGGTAACCGTTAAGCAAGCGTTCACGTTCTGCTTCGTGTTTGTCTGTCTTTGGTTAGTCAGGATGGCGTGCTTGTCTCTGTTGTGCTTAACACGCGGAGACCGTGCTGTAAACGCGTTCGCTGTTGCGAATGAGTGTGGTGTTCGCGTTTAGTTAGCGTTTGTTATTTTCCTTATCTTCTTATTGTATGAATTGCTGTGCCTTTGCTACTCTCGTGCCCTGTCTTGCTTAAGCCTTGTGTTACCTCTGGCAATCGCCTCTCTCGCGATTGCGTTCCTACTCTGTTTCTGCTGTTGTGTGTTCGCCGTCGCGGGTTGGCGACTAGATTGGCGCTCACACATACATAGTTACATAGTTACATAGTTACATAGTTACTTTGGTTGAAAAAAGACATACGTCCATCGAGTTCAACCAGTACAAAGTACAACTCCAGCCTGCTCCCTCACATATCCCTGTTGATCATAAAATCCCTGGATTAACATCATTGGCATTACCTAGTAATTGTAGCCATGGATGTCATTCAACGCAAGGAAAGCATCTAAGCCCCCTTTAAATGCAGGTATAGAGTTTGCCATAACGACTTCCTGTGGCAATGCATTCCACATCTTAATCACTCTTACTGTAAAGAACCCTTTCCTAAATAAATGGCTAAAACGTTTTTCCTCCATGCGCAGATCATGTCCTCTAGTCCTTTGAGAAGGCCTAGGGACAAAAAGCTCATCCGCCAAGCTATTATATTGCCCTCTGATGTATTTATACATGTTAATTAGATCTCCTCTAAGGCGTCTTTTCTCTAGACTAAATAAACCCAGTTTATCTAACCTTTCTTGGTAAGTGAGACCTTCCATCCCACGTATCAATTTTGTTGCTCGTCTCTGCACCTGCTCTAAAACTGCAATATCTTTTTTGTAATGTGGTGCCCAGAACTGAATTCCATATTCCAGATGTGGCCTTACTAGAGAGTTAAACAGGGGCAATATTATGCTAGCATCTCGAGTTTTTATTTCCCTTTTAATGCATCCCAAAATTTTGTTCGCTTTAGCTGCAGCGGCTTGGCATTGAGTACGATTATTTAACTTGTTGTCGATGAGTACTCCTAAGTCCTTCTCCAAGTTTGATGTCCCCAACTGTATCCCATTTATTTTGTATGGTGTTAGACCATTGGTACGACCAAAATGCATGACTTTACATTTGTCAACATTGAATTTCATCTGCCATGTATGTGCCCATATAGCCATCCTATCCAGATCCTGTTGCAATATAACACTATCTTCCTTAGAGTTGATGATTCTGCACAATTTTGTATCATCTGCAAAAATAGCAACATTGCTCACTACTGTATCCACTAGGTCATTAATAAATAAATTGAAGAGTACTGGACCCAGTACAGACCCCTGTGGGACCCCACTGCTAACAGTCTCCCATTTTGAGTATGATCCATTGACCACAACTCTTTGTTTTCTGTCCATTAGCCAGTTCCCTATCCAAGCACACAGACTCTTCCCCAGTCCTTGCATCCTCATCTTTTGCACCAGACTTTTGTGGGGAACAGTGTCGAATGCCTTAGCAAAGTCTAAGTATATCACATCTACAGCATTCCCAATATCCATATTAGCATTCACTACCTCATAAAAGCTGAGCATGTTAGTCAAACAGGACCTGTCTTTAGTAAACCCATGTTGATGCTGAGAAATAAGATTATTTTCTACTATGAAGTCATGTATAGTATCTCTTAGTAACCCCTCAAATAGTTTGCATACAACTGATGTTAAGCTTACAGGTCTATAATTTCCTGGATCTGATTTTTTGCCCTTCTTAAATAATGGGAAAACGTGGGCTGTACGCCAATCCACTGGGACTCTGCCAGTTGCAAGAGAGTCACAAAAGATAAGATAAAGGGGTTTATCTATAACTGAACTTAATTCCCTTAGGACCCGAGGATGCATGCCATCCGGGCCAGGTGCCTTGTCTATTTTTAATTTATTTAGTCTTGCCTTTACTTCTTCCTGCGTTAAGTATTTAATATTACAGTTAGAAGATTGAGACTCTTCCGCCTCTGACATACGTTCTGTCCCTGTGCTCATCCTCTTTTGTAATCGCTTCTCTTGCGATTACGTTCTTCCCTTCGTACAATTCCTGTCTGGCGTCTGTGGCAGGGCAGAGGATCTGTTCCTCTGCACTCCACAGCTCCATCTGCCGACAGGAATTTCTCTCTACAGGTGCGTTGCACCTTTTGCTCGGTTCTCTCAAATTATACGCTTGTGGAGGATTTCCGCAGTGTCAGCGCGCGTCTTGTGCGCTGACCACGGAGAGAATTCCACAATCGTTACATACAGTCTTTTTATACAGAAGTTAATCAACAATTATGCCAAGAAGGAAACAGAAGAAGAATGCACTAGTGAAGATTCAAGTTTTTTGTTGTTTGTTTTTAATTTTTGTCATGAGAAGCTAAAGGAGTAATGAAGACTCAGATATAGCAGCTGCCATTTTTAGATGTAACAGATGAATATACAGAAGTGACCATTAAACAAGAAGGTTTTTTCATTTTTATAGTTCTAGAATCAGAATCAGAATCAGAATCAGTTTTATTCGCCGAGTGCGCTGTTGGCGCCCCCGGAATTGGTTGTGGTACACATGGCAAAGGCGGAGAGCAAACAGACATAGGACATACATACATAAATACATACATTTTCAGGTATATCAGCATAGCATTGGTGCAGAGTGCATTGTTACAGGCGGGGGCTAGAGTCAGTGTTGGCAACTGGAGAACTGCGTTGTACATGGGCTAAGCTTGAGGGGGCCAGGTGGGAGAAGTGTTCGGGGGGAGTGTTCAGGAGTAGGACTGCCTGGGGAAAAAAGGTGTTTCTGCACCTCGTGGTTCTGGAGCAGACTACTCTGAAGCGGTGGCCTGATTGGAGGGGCTCAAAGAAGTGGCTCCCTGGGTGGGAGAAGTCTTGGGAGATCTTGCTGGCTCTTTTCATCATTCTGGCAGCGTGGAGAAGATCGAGAGGGGGCAGGGTCGTGCCAATGATCTTTTTTCCGCAGAGCTAATTACTCTCTGAAGTTTGTACTTGTCCCTAGCGTTGGCCTTCGTATACCAGATAATGATGGAGGAGCAGAGGATGGATTCGACTGTTGCGAAGTAGAAGCTGGTGAGCAGAACACGCGGGATGCCGAATTTCTTCAACAGGCGCAGGAAAAATAGCCTCCGCTGGGCATTCTTCTGGATTCTGGTGGTATTTTGCCCCCATCTTAGATCACTGGTGATGGTGGTGCCCAGGAACCGAACACTTGGAGCCCTGGAGACTTCAGTCTCCTCAATGAGGACTGGTGGGAGGGCGGGAGGGAGTTTTCTGAAGTCTACAATTAGTTCGACAGTCTTGGATGCATTGAGGACTAGAGTTGGGCCGAACGGTTCGCGCGAACTTAGGTGGTTCGCGTGCGGGTACCGCACGCGAACGTTTTGCGGAAGAAGTTCGGTTCGCCCCATAATGCACCTGAGGGTCAACTTTGACCCTCTACATCACAGTCAGCAGGCCCAGTGTAGCCAATTAGGCTACACTAGCCCCTGGAGCCCCACCCCCCCCCCCTTATATAAGGCAGGCAGCGGCGGCCATTACGGCCACTCGTGTGCCTGTATTAGTGAGAGTAGGGCGAGCTGCTGCAGTCTCTCATATAGGGAAAGATTAGTTAGGCTTAACTTCTTCCTGGCTGCATACCTGTTCTGTTCAGTGAGCCCTCAGCCCACTGCATACCTGTACTGTGATCCTGCCACTGCATACCTGTTCAGTGATCCTGCCACTGCATACCTGTTCTGTTCAGTGAGCCCTCAGCCCACTGCATACCTGTACTGTGATCCTGCCACTGCATACCTGTTCAGTGATCCTGCCACTGCATACCTGTTCTGTTCAGTGAGCCCTCAGCCCACTGCATACCTGTACTGTGATCCTGCCACTGCATACCTGTTCAGTGATCCTGCCACTGCATACCTGTTCTGTTCAGTGAGCCCTCAGCCCACTGCATACCTGTACTGTAATCCTGCCACTGCATACCTGTTCAGTGATCCTGCCACTGCATACCTGTTCAGTGATCCTGCCACTGCATACCTGTTCAGTGATCCTGCCACTGCATACCTGTTCAGTGATCCTGCCACTGCATACCTGTTCAGTGATCCTGCCACTGCATACCTGTTCAGTGATCCTGCCACTGCATACCTGTTCAGTGATCCTGCCACTGTATACCTGTTCAGTGATCCTGCCACTGTATACCTGTTCTGTTCAGTGGACCCGCCACTGTATACCTGTTCTGTGAACCCGCCACTGTATACCTGTTCTGTTCAGTGACCCGCCACTGTATACCTGTTTAGTGAACACGCCACTGCATACCTGTTGTGTTCAGTGAACCTGCCACTGCATACCTGTTCAGTGAACCCGCCACTGCATATCTGTTGTGTTCAGTGAACCTTCCACTGCATACCTGTTCTGTGAACCCGCCACTGTATACCTGTTCTGTTCAGTGGACCCGCCACTGTATACCTGTTCAGTGATTCTGCCACTGCATTCCTGTTGTGTTCAGTGAACCTGCCACTGCATACCTGTTGAACTACTGGGTGCGCAGGCTTGACCTGTGGCCAGAGCTGTCCCAATTTGCCATCCAACTTCTCTCCTGCCCTGCCGCAAGCGTCCTCTCAGAAAGGACCTTCAGCGCAGCTGGAGGCATTGTCACAGAGAAGATAAGTCGCCTAAGTCACAAAAGTGTTAAGTACCTCACCTTTATCAAAATGAATGAGGCATGGATCCCGGAGGGCTGCTGCCCGCCCCAAGACTAAGTCAGTCCCCGCACACACAGCATCTCTGCCTGCACGCCGTGTGACTGGCTGCCTGGCCTGCCCCAAGAAGACTAAGTCGCTCCCAGTCCCTCCACACAGCATGTCTGCCTGCAGGCCGCTTCACTACCTTCTCCACCACCAACAGGGTCCGGGACTCCAGGCGGATTGCTGAATTTTTTAGGCCGCTGCTAGCAGCGGCCGCTGTAATAATTTTTCGGGTGCGTGTACATGACTGCCTAATTTTTCTGGCTGCACTGCGGGCAGCTGCAACAACAAAAGAAAAGGCATGTACATGCGCCCATTCCCCTTCGTGATCATTACCTTGCCGTGGTGAAGGGGCTTGCGTATCACAATGAAGCAATGACCGGCGCCTAGATGAGTGTCTCGGGGGGCACAGAAAAGATAATAAGGTCGTTGCTTCATTGTGGTCAGACCAAATTTGATCAGCTGGACAGTCACTGTTCTGTCATTCAGCTACATCAGCCAGGCCGACCATATGGGCTGTAAAGCCACCAAAACCTGCACTCTCGCCATGGTGCGCACCAGTCCAGCACGGCCGTCACTACACAAACAGCTGTTTGCGGTGCGTTACACGGTGAGTTTGGTGTGTCAGTGTGAAGCAGTACCTTAATTACACTACCTGATTGATGTATACACATGCAAGATGTTTTAAAGCACTTTAGGCCTGTCATTTAGCATTCAATGTGATTTCTGCCCTTAAAACGCTGCTTTGCGTCAAATCCAGATTTTTCCCGGGGACTTTTAGCATCTATCCCACTCCGCCATGCCCCCCTCCAGGTGTTAGACCCCTTGAAACATCTTTTCCATCACTTTTGTGGCCAGCATAATTATTTTTTTTTCAAAGTTCGCATCCCCATTGAAGTCTATTGCGGTTCGCGAACTTTAACGAAAACCGAACGTTCCGCGAAAGTTCGCGAACCCGGTTCGCGAACCTAAAATCGGAGGTTCGGCCCAACTCTATTGAGGACGAGATTGTTTTCCTTGCACCAGTTACAGATCTTCTCAATATCGCTGCGGTAGGCCTGCTCTTTGTTGCTGCTGATGAGACCGATGATGGTTGTGTCATCCGCGAATTTGATGATCTTAACGGAGTCAGCAGTTGAGGTGCAATTGTTGGTGTAAAGGGAGAATAGAAGTGGGGACAGTACACACCCCTGCGGTACCCCTATGTTGGTGGTTCTCACACTGGAGGAGCAGTTACCGAGCTTGACTTGCTGTGTTCTGTTCATGAGAAAGTCCCCGACCCACCTACAGACGGATGGGTCGACCTCAAGTTGCGCCAGGTTGTTGAGCAGAATATCCGGGCGAATGGTGTTGAAGGCCGAGCTAAAGTCCAAGAGCAGGATTCTGGCATAGGAACCAGGTCTGTCAAGATGCTCTGTGATGTACACCAGGCTGACATTGATGGCATCCTCAACTGACCTGTTCGCCCTGTACGCGAATTGGTGAGGATCGAGGAGGGCATCGGTGGAGCTCTTCAGGACAGCGAGAACAAGACGCTCGAGGACCTTCATGATGATGGGAGTGAGGGCTACGGGTCTGAAGTTGTGTTCAGTGTTTCCTGGTTTCTTGGGGACTGGGATAATTGTAGACCTTTTGAAGCAAGGGGGAACCCCGCCTTCCGCTAGGGACCTATTGTAGATGGAGGTAAGGATGGGAGCTAGCTGGACTGCACAGGTTTTTAGACACATTGATGACACGCCATCCGGGCCTGCAGCCTTCCTGCGGTTGAGTTTGCGGAGTTGACGCAGTACATCCTTTTCCTGTACTTTAATAGACGCCGAAGCATCGTCATGCCTCCGTGGGATGGGTGGAGGGGGAGGAATATCCTTCAGTGTGGTGAGGTGCTCGAACCTACAATAAAACTCATTGAGTTCCTTGGCTAGTTGTATGCTAGGGATCGCCTGTTGGTGGGCGGACTTGAAGTTGGTGACTGCCCTAAGACCTTTCCAGACCTCCCGGGAGTTGTTTGACTGAAGACTGAGCTTCAGCTTGTCGGAGTAGGCCCTCCTCGCAGCTTTTAGTTCCCAGTTCAGAGTATTTCTGGCCTCCCTGAACTCAGCTGGGGTGCCGGACCTGTGCGCCTCCTCCTTGAGTTTCCGGAGTCGATGCAGTTTGCTGGTGAACCAAGGCTTATTGTTAGGGAAGACCTTGAAAGTCTTAGTTGGGATGCACGACTCCTCGCAGAAACTGATATAGGAGGTAACATTATCTGTCCATTCCGCCAAGGTGGGTGCCTGCAGGGCCGACCAGTCTGTGCAATCCAAGCATGCCTGCAGCTCCAGCTTTGCGTCCTCAGTCCACTTTTTTACAGTCTTGATGATGGGCTTGGTGGTTTCCAGGAGCCTGCGGTAGGTGGGGATCAGGTGAATTAGGCAGTGATCGGAATTCCCCAGGGCAGCTTCCTGGGTGGCCTTGTACGCATTCTTTTGCACTGTGTAGCAGTGGTCCAGGGTGTTGTGGTTCCTGGTGGGGCAGGTGATGTGCTGCTTGTACCGGGGCAGTTCCTGGCGGAGGTTGGCGCTGTTGAAATCCCCCAGGATGATGAAGAGGGCTTCTGGAAGAGCAGTTTCCCATCTCAGGATGCTGTCGCTAAGAGTTTGCAGGGCGCTCTTGGTGTTTGCGTCAGGGGGGATGTAGACTCCAAAGAGAACAAAGGATGTAAACTCCCTGGGGGAGTACTGGGGCTTGCAGTTGATGGTCAGCAGCTCAACATCTGGGGAACAGATCTTACTGAGGATGGTGGTGTTAGTGCACCAGGAGGTGTTTATGTAGAAGCATATGCCTCCTCCGCGCTTTTTCCCAGCGAGAGCCTGATCTCTGTCTGCTCGAAAGATGTCGTGGCCTGGCACCTGAAGAGTATTGTCCGGGGTACTGTCGCTCAGCCAGGTTTTAGTAAAGCAGAGAACCGGGGTGTTGCTGCCAATTAAGGGCTTGCTCCCTAGTAGAAGAAGCAGTTTGTCTATCTTGTTCGGGAGTGAACGCACATTCGCTAGAAGAATGGCAGGGACAGGGGAGCGAAGGCCCTTCTTCTTGAGTTTCACAAGTGCTCCTGCCCTCCTCCCCCGTGACGGCGTTTCCCCATGGCGCGGTATGCAACTAGCTTTTTGATGTGGGCATTAACCACGTCGCACAGGGAAGCATCTTCGTTGTTGTGGACCAGGGGTTCCCAGTGCAGCAGCTCCTCCCTGGACAAGGTGACAGTGTGCTGGGAGAGTGGCTGTTCTTGGCCCATTCCGAGATCAGTTTGGTGGATACAGAATCCAAGTGGGGCATACAGTACAGGCCTAATAGTAGTCCGTGGAGCCAAGTGGCTTACAGTACGGGCACAATAGCGTTTCTGAGGTGTGGGCGACATACAGAAACGACACGATAGTAGGTGCTGGTGGCATGCAGTACAGGCACAATGGTGATCAGGGGTGCAGGTGGCATACAGAACAATGTGCTGGTGGCGTACAGTACAGGCACAATAGAGATCTGGGGTGTGGGTGGCATACAGAACAGGCACATCAGGAGTTCAAGGTGCAGAAGCATACAGTACTGGCATGAGTGATAAGCTGGGGAGCAGAGTGGCAGACAGAGTAAAACAAGC
Organism: Hyperolius riggenbachi; assembly: GCF_040937935.1. Classification (NCBI taxonomy): domain Eukaryota; kingdom Metazoa; phylum Chordata; class Amphibia; order Anura; family Hyperoliidae; genus Hyperolius; species Hyperolius riggenbachi. The sequence goes on along the minus strand of NW_027152398.1, from coordinate 102,718 downwards.
ACAAGTGGTGGTAAGGTAATCCAAGGTGCAGAGACAGGGAAGTTAAAAAGTTAGCCGCTCACCGTTCAGAGAGCAATCCCAGAGTGCGACTCACTGTTCAGGCCTATGGTCCTACTCCCCTGTGGGTGCTGAAGTGATGCTGGGAAGCTGGTCTGCTAGGGGGTGGCTGGAGCCAGAGAGTCTGCTCTGGCTGGTGGTATAGGCGGAATGCTGGCTGCTGACTGCTTGTCTGCTGGGACGGTGGGGGCCAGGTGACCACCTTGCTCAGATAAAGCCCCCCTGGCCATGTGCTGATGTTGTCCTTAGGCTGAGAGGTGGCGGCCGAGGAGAGCCCCACAGACAGCAAAGGGTGCCCGTGGCAGTGATGGGGAGGTGGCAGGAGGCAGGGCGGTATCAGCTCCAGTAGGGGGGGCCAGTCAGGTCCACAGCGGGCAACAGCCAGCCGGGATGTGCAGTCCCCGGCCTCCAGTCGGGTCCACAGCGGACAACAGCCAGCCGGGATGTGCAGGCCCCCGGCCTCGTGGAGCTCGGGATGCGGCGTGCAGGGAAGGAGACGTACCTCAGGAGGTTGGGAGAGCAGGCAAGACCACTTGCATTACTGGTGAGCAGTTTGCCGGCAGGAGGGGCCGATGATTCCAGCTGGAGAGGGGAGATGGCCAGCCAGCTGACGGAAGAACAGCATCCGCTGCGGGGGCCGGAGAGTGGTGGGTCCAGTGTAGCGGCGCCAGACGGGATTCCGTGTGTCTGCGGAGGCTGGTACCTGGGACGGAGAGCATAGAAGTGGTGGCAGTCAGGACCGATGCGGCGGCGGGAGCCAGCGGGACCAGTAGCAGAGGACCAATGCGGCGGCGGGAGCCGGCGGAGCCAGAGGTTGAGTCGGCGTGGGGGGCGGTGTGCGGTCTGTGCAGGATCAGTTATGCCAGGTCAGCGGAGCGGGTGATCCTTGGCTGATGTAAACACTAAGATACTAAAGAAATACTAAGACAGCTGCTAAACTACTCAAAACTACTAAAAACTACTAAAAAAACAGGAGCCATGTGACTGAGGCGACCCGCACAGGCGCCATCTTGGTCTAGGCTCAAGGGGGGGAATCTCTACTCATTTATGAGGCTAGATCCTATTAAGAAGCATCAAGAGAGACTCTATTTTTTGTGACTACATTATACTAAGAAGGTTTGACTACAGAAGAATTGAAAATGTTGCTATTGAAGCTTGGAAGTCTCACAAGATAATCTCTTTTGTCTGAACCAAAGAAGACTCCAAACAAGCATTCCTTGCAGGCACCCAGAAGTAACCCGCTAAGATAAAGTGATGAAAGCTACATGCTAGAAGACTATGCAAAGATATCAACATGAAGACAAGCCATTGAATGAGGCTATGTTATAAGAAGCTCTGATCTGAAAACAGCTGAAGAAGAAACAAATGGAACCGGAGTAACCATAGAAGTGTTAGGACTAAAAAGTACTTTTACTTCTTTAACAACTCCAACCACTAGTTGACGCACCAGCTGAGAAGATTGAGACAGCACTAAGAGGAAAGTGAGCCTGAAGAAATACAAGAAAATAAGACCAGACAGAAGAGGACACCAGGTTAAAAGATAAATGAGATTATCAGGTGGGTGAAGAGAGAGCATTAGAAGATGAAGATGGAAATATTTAGTTTTTACAGATAAATCTGATGAACTAGAAGAGGACAAGATTTTTGACGTAGAAAATATCAGAAGATGAGTGAAAGAAGGTTTTTATGGACATTTGAAACTACAATAGAGACTGTTACATCATATCAAGATTTCAAGAGCAAGACTAAGATGTCAAGATCACCCAGTTTTAGAAGAAGACAGCCAATGTCTTTTTTGAAAAAGACTGATAAGTGTACATAGATATTCAATTTTTGATTCCGTATATGAAGAAGATGTGGAAGATATAGATTTTTCTACCTATGCAGCGATATACTGCCATGCTACAAATACAGAAGCAGATACATTAAAAAACTGTAAAAGAAAATAAAGATTTATGAGAAGTTACAGGAAGAAAGCCATACTACAGGAGAAACAAGGAGATAACTGTTCACAATAATAACATACAGCAATCAAGCTGGTTCTACAGAAGACTGCACTAAACTACATTCTATGTACAAGATGATTAAAGGCCTAATGAGAAGAAGAACAAAGCCTGAAGTGATGAAGACTTGTAAATACATGAAGGAGAAAAGAAGTTATGTACACCAAAAGACTGGAAGAAAAATCCAAGCCTTAGGTAATCGACTGACAAAGTTCAAGAAGAACAGTTTCAAGAAGAATACTCTATTCAAGAAGTGTGATGATGAGGACAACAGTTTACTAAAGTGATGAATAGATAACAAGAGAACATGTTTTTGTACATGGACAAGGACTTACTGATGTCAAGCTATGATAAAAGCCACGACACACATGAAGCAACAAACGAAGATGTGTATGATATGCTATCGATGGACTCTAATACAGCTTAAAAGTGAGTTTTTTATTTCAGAAGAAGAAAATGAACACTTTTTAAAGGAATACATATCTCAACTTTTACAGAAAATGGATAATACTACTTTGATTTTTAAAAGACAAACTAAGATGAACTTAAGAAAAGGCATAAGCAAGAAGAGAAGGAACCTGCTGTTATAACTTTGAACACTAGAGCAAACTAGTAAGAATGCACCCAGCACCATATAGCATCACAATATATTTTTCTTTTTGAACCACAAGTGGGAAGGTAGTTAGTTTAGTTCTTTTATGCTGAAAATTCACCAGAATGTTGCATATTTGTAACGATCGGTGAAGCACAGAGAGGATCTGATTACCGGTGATCTGCAGTATCACTGGGAATACAGATGTATACCAGATTATAAGTGATCTGCAGTATCACTGATAATCCGATATACTAGCTAACCTCTGTTCACCTGAGTAGAGTGTAGTGTTTGGTGTGACAGTAACACTTTGAGGACTAGGCCTCAGTGCAGCAAGGAGTACTGCACAGATTCCTTTCACAGACCTGAGCTCTCCAAGACGGGAGGAGTCAGAATGACAGTAGGAAGGATGTCTGAAAGTAACCCTCAGAAGGAAGGGTCGCTTACAGAGCGAGGAACCGCCTCTAACGGTAAGGTCGGTTCTCGAGGTTGGACAAGCCAGGTCGTACACACACGGACAGATAAAGTACAAGATCAGGAGGCAAAAGGCGGAGTCTAAGTACAGGCAGGGTTCGGCAACGGGGTATCAGAGATATCGAGGTACAGAATCAGGAGGCTGAGGCGGAGTCTAGGAACAGGCAGGGTTCAGCAACAGAGTATCAAAAATATCGAGGTACAAGATCAGAGTTCAGGGGGGTAGTCAAGGCAGGCAAAGGTCATAACAGATAATCACAATCAAACTAGTACTTTAGCTATCAACAGAATCTAGCTAAGTGTAGGATTACAGCTCCAGCTGGTCCCGGCACACTTGCGGATCTGACTACGGATCTGGGTGCTCCCACATATGTGATCGCAACGCCAGACAGGGAGCAAATGAACAGCCAGCAGTATATATACATGACCCTCTTCCCAGCACCTCCCTAAGTGCTGAACCAATGAGGAGGAGAGAAAGAGTCAGCTGACTACTCTTGGCAGCTATATTTATTCTGCCTTTCTGCGCGCACGCGCGTCCTCCTGAAACTGAAGGGACTACGAGTCCCAGCCACAGCAGCCCCGCTCCTCGGTGTCTCCGCAGCGGGGACATGCGCGCTAACCGCCGCGTCCGACGCGGCGGTTTCTCCGCGCTCCGTACAGCCCTGCAAGGAGGCAGCCGCCTCACGCTGAGAGGAGGCGGCTGTCTCTCCGCACTCCGACCTGCCATTACGGGAAGCAGCCACCCCACGCTGAGTGGAGGCGGCTGCCTTCCTGCAAAGCCTCACAATATTACTTTTTTGTGTTTTCCCCTTCTCTCCTCTTCCTTTTTATTTTTTCTCATAGGTGCTGAGAATAATACAATCCGCAAAAATACCCATACAATGGGGTTTGCTGTACCTGATACATTTGATGACTACAAAAGCTGAACTTTACAACTTACAAGCAAGACTTCAAAATAAATTGAACTTGATGCATCAACAGTATGCCCAGCGCCTGAACAAGAGTGACTGCTGGATTTGCTCATACAGCTTTTATCCTTGAAGATGATGCCCAATCTAGCCATTCCAGTACTATTAGAAGAGTTGGAAACCAGAGTGCCTGGAGGAAACCCACACAGACACCGGGAGCACATAAAAACTCCTTACAGACCCAGCACTGCAAGGCAAGAGCACTAACCCCTACACTACTGTGCTGTTCACATGAAGTTGAGAAAAATATTATTCAGAAACATTCAAATTTGCAAAACATGGACAATTAAAAGAGAAAATCCAATTCACCAGAATAAAGGACAGTAAGAAAAAACAGAGGCGCCAATAGAGTAAAAATGTACCAATTAAAACCAATTAAAATTGTGAGTGGCAGTGGTGGACCTGCCCATCTCCAAGAAAAAGGACCACTATAATGGTTAACAATATAAATTTAATCAATTTAGTACTCCAATAATAACAATTAGTTTGCAACGCATTTCACGGGACCCAAGCCCGCTTCCTCAGGCAAAACACATACAATCAGGAGCAACTGAAACAAAAAAGACATAAAAAAGAGAACTCATATAACCTTAAGAAATAAAATACACATATTACATTTCCTAGGACCAAAAGTAGAGATCCACATATCAAATCTGCATATACAAATGTGCATATAAAGCTCATAGATCAAAAGGGTCGATGGGCCCTAAATTTAGTTTGTCCTAGAGAGCATCTGAGTGGTAGGACTCAAAAATCAGTCATATTAGAAATTTTGGAAAAACTCATAGTAAGAAAACATATTTATAGGGCCATATATAAGGTCCCTTAAGTAAAGAATTAGTTGGGTAAAGGAGCAGGGGATAGGAATGGGGGAGGGGGGGGGAGGTTTGAGGATACGGGTTCTAGGAGCAGGGGATTGGAATGGGGGAGGAGCGAGGATACAGGCTCCTTATTAGCCAGCACAATAATGTCATAACCTAAATCCAGCCATACATATCTCTCTCTTGATATCTGTATATATACATAAATATATTAATTGCCAAAGGAACTTCAGGTAAATATCTGCATATCATGCTATACTATAATCTAGAATCTGCTCACCTTTGCAGTCAGATATGTTGCCCCAAAGTTTTATGTTGCCCCAAAGTTTTATGGATGCGGTATTAATGAATAGGATTGTGAGTATTCCGCCTATTTAGGTGAATCAGAACCAAGGAATAAAAGTAAACAAGTTCTTACCCAAGTCGTAGTCTGTACTGGCGTGGTGCCTCTGCTGTGGATGGACGCCACGCCAGCTGCTAAATACTCTTCCCTGATGTATTCGAGCGGCAAGTGTAGGTGGGCGGAGTTTTCCATACGCGGAGAGCGACGCTATCCGCCTCCAGCCTATTGGTTCTTGGCCATAGGCGGAAGTGCGTCATCTCAGGGCACAGGGCCGGTGCCGCCATGTTGGTTATGGTCAAAAAGTCCGCTGTTAAGCGGAAAAACGGTATTGTAAAGGCTACTCCCGAGGTGTCCGTCAAGTAATTACATAAATAGAGAAATTACATAAATGTGTAGGCACATGTAATAGATATAAGGGCGCCTACGCTGGAACTAGATAAATATGGAAATTGTAACAATAGTTTGTACATGGGACATGGAATTAACGTATGGAGGGGCCTCTGATTGTGCATGGCATTATTATACCCCCCCTAGTGGTTAGATTCCATATTGCTATTTTGAAGGGATCAAGAGGGCTTCATTAGATGCTTCTGTATAAAAGGTACATCTGCCCACATTACCAAAAGGCGATGTATGTTTATATAGTCCTCTGTGTGTCCAATCTAGTCCTAAATGAGACACATAGTGACCACGAATGTTCAAATAATTATGGGCTAAAGGTAAAATTAGCTTCAGATGACATTCAATAGAATTCCAAAATAGCTTCAGATAACATACAATAGGCAATAAAAGATAATAAAAAATAAATTATAATATATATGAAATATATGAAAAAATAGACTATATATTTATAATAAACTGGTAATAAGATGAACTTAGAGGATGATAAAAACCAGTATTAAAACATGAGATCTCTAAAAAAGAATTCTAAAAAGAGAGCGGCATATGAAAAAACCTAAATGGGGTGGTAATGTACACATGAACCGTTGTTATAGTGAATTAGTTGCACCCTAATTAGTGGGTGTGCAGGATAAAAAACCCCCCGATGTCTAATCGAGGTTGAATAATGGTATAGTGGAACACATATATACACCTATACCCATACACATATACCCACACACATGTGCACACATACATACATACACATATACATATATATATATACATACACATACACATACACATACACACACACCCACATGCACACATACATATACACACCCATACACACACCGCCGTACAACCAGAGTCTGAAACTGGGATAGATGGGTCAGATGATCAATTCTCTTAAAAGGTTTTTTCTAGTTGTTCATTGAGTCCCCACGGAACCAGGGTTTTCAAAGTTTGGATCCAAAACATCTCCCTGTTTTTGAGTGTTTGGATCGCATTGGTCGCTAGGGGACTTATATGTTCTAGGGCTGTAAAAGAGACCTCAGTAATATTCCTGTTATGTACTAGGTCAAAATGTCTCGATAGACTGTGTGTGGTCAGCCCTTTTTGGATGTTCCGTCTGTGTTGTCCTATTCTGTCACGTAGTTTTTGGCTTGTGTGTCCTACGTATTGTTTTTTGCATGGACATGTGGCTACATAGATCACCAATCTCGAGTCACAATCTATGTGTTTTTTGATTGGGTGGATCATCTCGTTGCTTGTTGCTATTAGGTGATCCGTCTCGTTTATAAACATGCAGGCTAAGCAGCGTGTTTTGTTGCATGCACAAGAGCCTATTTGTGAGGGTGATGTCTAGAGTTGAGCTGAAATTTTCGAAATTTCGCATTACTATAATTACGCATGCAAAATTCGCGATTACGATGCGAAATTGCGGTAGCGTACTTGCCATTAAAATCGTAATTGAAAATACCGTAAGCGTAATTTTCAATGCGAAATTTCGCGTTTCGTTCATGCCGTAATTTCGCATTAAACGCTACCGTAATTTCGCGTTAAACCGTAACGCTCCGTATAATCTAAAAAAGCCGCCGACTTTAAGGGTTAATAGCAAAGCCCCCTTAAATGCTAAGAGCCTCAAATTTGGAGAATATATTAAGGAGATCAGGAGGAATAAGAGGAAAAAAATTTTTTTTTCAAAAAGACCTTATAGTTTTTGAGAAAATCGATGTTAAAGTTTCAAAGGAAAAATGTAAACATTTAAAAACCCGCCGACTTTAACGGTTAATAGCAAAGCCTGCTTAAAGTTTAGGAACACCAAATTCCCAGGGTATATTAAGGGGATCAGTGGGAATAAGAGGAAAAATTTTTTTTTCAAAAAGACCTTATAGTTTTTGAGAAAATCGATTTTTAAGTTTCAAGGGCGAAAATGTCTTTTAAATTTCGGAAAATGTCAGTTTTTTTTGCACAGGTAACAATAGTGTATTATTTTCATAGATTCCCCCAAGTGGGAAGAGTTTTACTTACTTCGTTCTGAGTGTGGGAAATATAAAAAAAAAAACGACGTGGGGTCCCCCCTCCCAGACCTCTTTAACCCCTTGTCCCCCATGCAGGCTGGGATAGCCAGAATGCGGAGCACCGGCCGCGTGGGGCTCCGCACCCTGACTATACCAGCCCGCATGGTCCATGGATTGGGGGGGTCTTGGAAGGGGAGGGGCAGCCAAGCTTTCCCCTCCCCCTCCGAGCCCTTGTCCAATCCAAGGACAAGGGGCTCTTCTCCACCTCCGATGGGCGGTGGAGGTGGAGGCCGCAATTTCCTGGGGGGGAGGTTCATGGTGGAATCTGGGAGTCCCCTTTAAAAAGGGGTCCCCCAGATGCCCACCCCCCCTCCCAGGAGAAATGAGTATAGAGGTACTTGTACCCCTTACCCATTTCCTTTAAGAGTTAAAAGTAAATAAACACACAGACACTTAGAAAAAGTATTTTAATTGAACAAAAAACATAACCACGAAAAAAGTCCTTTAATATTCTTAATTAACCATTAATACTTACCTGTCCCTTTAAAAGCCAGTTCCCACGCAATATCCTCGGAAATATACTAAACAGTTACAATATAACAAAGTTATTACAATGTAACAACTTTGTTACATTGTAACTACGCCGCACCCGACGCCACTCGCCGCTCAGCCGCCGCACCCGCACGCACCCGACAGAGCTCTGAGCTATATAGCTCAGAGCTCCCTAAGCATCTTTGTATTTGGGCTCCAAGGAGCCCCATTGGTCCTTAGCAGACCAATGGGGTTCCTTTAAATCAGAAGGAACCCCATTGGTCTGCTAAGGACCAATGGGGCTCCTTGGAGCCCAAATACAAAGATGCTAAGAGAGCTCTGAGCTATATAGCTCAGAGCTCTGTCGGGTGCGTGCGGGACGCTAAGTCCCCGCCGCCTCCCGCTGTCCACCCCGCCTCTCCCACATGTCACCCACATGTCACTCACATGTGGGTGACATGTGGGTGACAGATGTGGGCGGGGTGGACAGCGGGAGCCGGCGGGGACTTAGCGTCCCGCACGCACCCGACAGAGCTCTGAGCTATATAGCTCAGAGCTCTCTTAGCATCTTTGTATTTGGGCTCCAAGGAGCCCCATTGGTCCTTAGCAGACCAATGGGGTTCCTTCTGATTTAAAGGAACCCCATTGGTCTGCTAAGGACCAATGGGGCTCCTTGGAGCCCAAATACAAAGATGCTTAGGGAGCTCTGAGCTATATAGCTCAGAGCTCTGTCGGGTGCGTGCGGGTGCGGCGGCTGAGCGGCGAGTGGCGTCGGGTGCGGCGTAGTTACAATGTAACAAAGTTGTTACATTGTAATAACTTTGTTATATTGTAACTGTTTAGTATATTTCCGAGGATATTGCGTGGGAACTGGCTTTTAAAGGGACAGGTAAGTATTAATGGTTAATTAAGAATATTAAAGGACTTTTTTCGTGGTTATGTTTTTTGTTCAATTAAAATACTTTTTCTAAGTGTCTGTGTGTTTATTTACTTTTAACTCTTAAAGGAAATGGGTAAGGGGTACAAGTACCTCTATACTCATTTCTCCTGGGAGGGGGGGTGGGCATCTGGGGGACCCCTTTTTAAAGGGGACTCCCAGATTCCACCATGAACCTCCCCCCCAGGAAATCGCGGCCTCCACCTCCACCGCCCATCGGAGGTGGAGAAGAGCCCCTTGTCCTTGGATTGGACAAGGGCTCGGAGGGGGAGGGGAAAGCTTGGCTGCCCCTCCCCTTCCGAGACCCCCCAATCCATGGACCATGCGGGCTGGTATAGTCAGGGTGCGGAGCCCCACGCGGCCGGTGCTCCGCATTCTGGCTATCCCAGCCTGCATGGGGGACAAGGGGTTAAAGAGGTCTGGGAGGGGGGACCCCACGTCGTTTTTTTTTTATATTTCCCACACTCAGAACGAAGTAAGTAAAACTCTTCCCACTTGGGGGAATCTATGAAAATAATACACTATTGTTACCTGTGCAAAAAAAACGGACATTTTCCGAATTTAAAAGACATTTTCGCCCTTGAAACTTAAAAATCGATTTTCTCAAAAACTATAAGGTCTTTTTGAAAAAAATTTTTTCCTCTTATTCCTCCTGATCTCCTTAATATACCCTGAGAATTTGGTGTTCCTAAACTTTAAGCAGGCTTTGCTATTAACCGTTAAAGTCGGCGGGTTTTTAAATGTTTACATTTTTCCTTTGAAACTTTAACATCGATTTTCTCAAAAACTATAAGGTCTTTTTGAAAAAATTTTTTTTCCTCTTATTCCTCCTGATCTCCTTAATATATTCTCCAAATTTGAGGCTCTTAGCATTTAAGGGGGCTTTGCTATTAACCCTTAAAGTCGGCGGCTTTTTTATACTATACGGAGCGTTACGGTTTAACGCAAAATTACGGTAGCGTTTAATGCGAAATTACGGCATGAACCCACTGTAATGCGAAAATTACGCGAAAATTACGCTTACGCGAAATTTCGCGAAATCCTTCTTTATTACGATTATGTACTTACGGCCATAATCGTAATTACACTAATTACGCGAAATTTCGCGAAATCGTAATTAGGTCATTACGCTCATCTCTAGTGATGTCTTAGTTACTGTCCTAATTTTGCTTGGTGCTAATAGATTACAGAGATTTGGTGCTCTACGGTATGTCATAATGGGTTTTTCTGGGATACATCCTTGTAGGAATGGATCCTGCTGTAGGATTTCCCATCTATGGGTTAAAATATTTCTGATATTTGTATGTTGGGCATTATATTTGGTAATAAAGGTGTCAGTCTCTTTGGAGGGTTTCTGTGGATGTTTAGCTCTGAATTTGGCGTTCTGTATGAGTTTTTGGGGGTATTTCCTTTCTATGAATTTTTCAACTAAGATTTTAGACTGTGTTTCATAGTCAGATGTGTCCGTACAATTTTTTCGTATACGTTTGAATTGATTGTAGGGAGTGTTAGTAGTCCATGGTTTGTGGTGGAAACTGTTGAAATGGATATAGCTGTTAGAATCCACCTGTTTAAAATGCGTTTTAGTTTTTATCTTTCCCTTGTCATGAAATAAAACTAGATCCAAAAATTCTAGGGATGTGTTATTAAATTGTGAAGTAAAGGATAGCTTTGCTCTGTTCGAATTTAAATAGCTAAGGAATGTCGGGATAAGTGAAGTGTCACCACGCCAAATAAACACCAGGTCATCAATGTACCTCTTGTACAGCACAATATGGTTTTGGAAGGGGATATCGTTGTAAATGTAAATGGTTTCAAGCAAGCCCATGGCCAAATTGGCATAGCTGGGCGCAAAACTGCTGCCCATGGCCGTGCCTCCTATTTGTTGATACACGTTATCCATAAATGAAAAGTAATTGTGTGTTAGTATGAATTCTACACATTGTAATATAAAACTTTTTTGTCTTTGTGGCATGTCGGAGTCTGATTGCAGGTAAAACTGTGTAGCTTCTAGCCCGAATTCATGTGAGATGTTGGTATAAAGGGCTGAAACGTCACACGTCAGCCACGTGTAGTCGGGTTTCCAGTCAAAGGAACAGAGTCTAGCCCCACCCACTGACAAGGGCACCAAATCCATTTTTAATTTGTCCAACTATATACTCAAGGAAAATGAGACAAAACTGTTAAGTAAGGGCCTATCCTTCTGCCCCACAAATACAGCCCAGCTCAGTGAATTATACACGGACCTAAATGCGTTTGTCCGTAAACTTACTTTAAAGAGGCATTTCGCATTAAAAAATTGTGAAAAAAATAAGACATCCATTATAACTCAAGACAATGATATACCAATTATCACAGTTAACGAACAAGAAATACAACTTGAAAAATGTATAGTTACCTCCCTCAAAGGGAGATCGATATTTTATCCTACAGCCTCAAAAGGCAGTTTTATTGAAACCTTTTATGCACTAGCCCTTGAGGATTTACAACATTTATGCCACGAGAATTTCAATTTTTCCTCTAATTTGACACCATCTGAGAAAATTGCACTCAATAACCTCAAAAATAACACAGATTTGGTTATCAAACCCGCAGATAAGGGGGGTGGAATAGTGATACTTAACAGAGAGGATTACATCAAGGAATCGAACCGCCTCCTTCAGGACCCTGTCAGTTACCGCACACTACCCTCTGACCCCACAGCTGTATACTACGCCGCACTAAAAAAATTCATCAACAATGCTCTGATGGATGGACTACTCACCAAAAATGAGAAAAATTTCATATTGGTTGAAAACCCCAATATTCCCTTCTTTTACCAATTACCCAAAATACATAAAAGCTTAACACATCCCCCAGGGAGGCCCATAATATCTGGAATCAATTCCATTACCAGCAATTTGTCCAAATATGTGGACCAACACCTACAAAAATATGTACGTAAATTAGATTCATACACAAGAGATTTCCAACACCTTATCGACATTCTCAAAGATCATGACTGGAAACCCGACTACACGTGGCTGACGTGCGACATTTCAGCCCTTTATACCAACATCTCACATGAATTCGGGCTAGAAGCTACACAGTTTTACCTGCAATCAGACTCCGACATGCCACAAAGACAAAAAAGTTTTATATTACAATGTGTAGAATTCATACTAACACACAATTACTTTTCATTTATGGATAACGTGTATCAACAAATAGGAGGCACGGCCATGGGCAGCAGTTTTGCGCCCAGCTATGCCAATTTGGCCATGGGCTTGCTTGAAACCATTTACATTTACAACGATAACCCCTTCCAAAACCATATTGTGCTGTACAAGAGGTACATTGATGACCTGGTGTTTATTTGGCGTGGTGACACTTCACTTATCCCGACATTCCTTAGCTATTTGAATTCGAACAGAGCAAAGCTATCCTTTACTTCACAATTTAATAACACATCCCTAGAATTTTTGGATCTAGTTTTATTTCATGACAAGGGAAAGATAAAAACTAAAACACATTTTAAACAGGTGGATTCTAACAGCTATATCCATTTCAACAGTTTCCACCACAAACCATGGACTACTAACACTCCCTACAATCAATTCAAACGTATACGAAAAAATTGTACGGACACATCTGACTATGAAACACAGTCTAAAATCTTAGTTGAAAAATTCAGAGAAAGGAAATACCCCCAAAAACTCATACAGAACGCCAAATTCAGAGCTAAACATCCACAGAAACCCTCCAAAGAGACTGACACCACATCCCCGAGCAATTCAGAAACCACATTACGATTCATTACCAAATATAATGCCCAAGATACAAATATCAGAAATATTTTAACCCATAGATGGGAAATCCTACAGCAGGATCCATTCCTACAAGGATGTATCCCAGAAAAACCCATTATGACATACCGTAGAGCACCAAATCTCCGTAATCTATTAGCACCAAGCAAAATTAGGACAGTAACTAAGACATCACCCTCACAAATAGGCTCTTGTGCATGCAACAAAACACGCTGCTTAGCCTGCATGTTTATAAACGAGACGGATCACCTAATAGCAACAAGCAACGAGATGATCCACCCAATCAAAAAACACATAGATTGTGACTCGAGATTGGTGATCTATGTAGCCACATGTCCATGCAAAAAACAATACGTAGGACACACAAGCCAAAAACTACGTGACAGAATAGGACAACACAGACGGAACATCCAAAAAGGGCTGACCACACACAGTCTATCGAGACATTTTGACCTAGTACATAACAGGAATATTACCGAGGTCTCTTTTACAGCCCTAGAACATATAAGTCCCCTAGCTTCCAATGCGATCCAAACACTAAAAAACAGGGAGATGTTTTGGATCCAAACTTTGAAAACCCTGGTTCCGTGGGGACTCAATGAACAACTAGAAAAAACCTTTTAAGAGAATTGATCATCTGACCCATCTATCCCAGTTTCAGACTCTGGTTGTACGGCGGTGTGTGTATGGGTGTGTATATGTATGTGTGCATGTGGGTGTGTGTGTATGTGTATGTGTATGTGTATGTATATATATATGTATATGTGTATGTATGTATGTGTGCACATGTGTGTGGGTATATGTGTATGGGTATAGGTGTATATATGTGTTCCACTATACCATTATTCAACCTCGATTAGACATCGGGGGTTTTTTTATCCTGCACACCCACTAATTAGGGTGCAACTAATTCACTATACCAAAGGTTCATGTGTACATTACCACCCCATTTAGGTTTTTTCATATGCCGCTCTCTTTTTAGAATTCTTTTTTAGAGATCTCATGTTTTAATACTGGTTTTTATCATCCTCTAAGTTCATCTTATTACCAGTTTATTATAAATATATAGTCTATTTTTTCATATATTTCATATATATTATAATTTATTTTTTATTATCTTTTATTGCCTATTGTATGTTATCTGAAGCTATTTTGGAATTCTATTGAATGTCATCTGAAGCTAATTTTACCTTTAGCCCATAATTATTTGAACATTCGTGGTCACTATGTGTCTCATTTAGGACTAGATTGGACACACAGAGGACTATATAAACATACATCGCCTTTTGGTGATGTAGGCAGATTTACCTTTTATACAGAAGCATCTAATGAAGCCCTCTTGATCCCTTCAAAATAGCAATATGGAATCTAACCACTAGGGGGGGTATAATAATGCCATGCACAATCAGAGGCCCCTCCATACGTTAATTCCATGTCCCATGTACAAACTATTGTTACAATTTCCATATTTATCTAGTTCCAGCGTAGGCGCCCTTATATCTATTACATGTGCCTACACATTTATGTAATTTCTCTGTTTATGTAATTACTTGACGGACACCTCGGGAGTAGCCTTTACAATACCGTTTTTCCGCTTAACAGCGGACCTTTTGACCATAACCAACATGGTGGCACCGGCCCTGTGCCCTGAGATGACGCACTTCCGCCTATGGCCAAGAACCAATAGGCTGGAGGCGGATAGCGTCGCTCTCCGCGTATGGCAAACTCCGCCCACCTACACTTGCCGCTCGAATACATCAGGGAAGATTATTTAGCAGCTGGCGTGGCGTCCATCCACAGCAGAGGCGCCACGCCAGTACAGACTATGACTTGGGTAAGAACTTGTTTACGTTTATTCCTTGGTTCTGATTCACCTAAATAGGCGGAATACTCACAATCCTATTCATTAATACCGCATCTATAAAACTTTGGGGCAACATAAAACTTTGGGGCAACATATCTGACTGCAAAGGTGAGCAGATTCTAGATTATAGTATAGCATGATATGCAGATATTTACCTGAAGTTCCTTTGGCAATTAATATATTTATGTATATATACAGATATCGAGAGAGAGATATGTATGGCTGGATTTAGGTTATGACATTATTGTGCTGGCTAATAAGGAGCCCGTATCCTCGCTCCTCCCCCATTCCAATCCCCTGCTCCTAGAACCCGTATCCTCAAACCCCCCCCCCTCTCCCCCATTCCTATCCCCTGCTCCTTTACCCAACTAATTCTTTACTTAAGGGACCTTATATATGGCCCTATAAATATGTTTTCTTACTATGAGTTTTTCCAAAATGTCTAATATGACTGATTTTTGAGTCCTACCACTCAGATGCTCTCTAGGACAAACTAAATTTAGGGCCCATTGACCCTTTTGATCTATGAGCTTTATATGCACATTTGTATATGCAGATTTGATATGTGGATCTCTACTTTTGGTCCTAGGAAATGTAATATGTGTATTTTATTTCTTAAGGTTATATGAGTTCTCTTTTTTATTTCTTTTTTGTTTCAGTTGCTCCTGATTGTATGTGTTTTGCCTGAGGAAGCGGGCTTGGGTCCCGTGAAACGCGTTGCAAACTAATTGTTATTATTGGAGTACTAAATTGATTAAATTTATATTGTTAACCATTATAGTGGTCCTTTTTCTTGGAGATGGGCAGGTCCACCACTGCAACTCACAATTTTAATTGGTTTTAATTGGTACATTTTTACTCTATTGGCGCCTCTGTTTTTTCTTACTACGAGATATCCACCTGGTGGATGGGTGTGGACACCCCCTTTTTTTCTTCTACGCAGAGAGCGACTTTTAACCTGAGCAGGGACAGGTCTAATATCCCCGTCTGCGATACAAGTGGTTGCCTGTGGTCCGGCAACCTACACTTGTGAGTATAACTTATTATTATCACTTATACGATTATCAAACCTACAATAATACACTATTGGGGGCTCTCGGTTTTCCATTTTTCTCTCTTCTAGAATAAAGGACAGTTTAACATTTGGTTGCTTTCCAAACGAGATGAAAATATCATAAATGATGAAAAGATATGTACAGCATGGGACTATCGTAAATCTGCACGCAGCTCTGCATAGTGAATGGCAACTGTACTAAATTGCAATCCGACTGATAAGGAGAACAATACAAAGATCGCTTTGAAAATACAACTTGTAGATGACCGTTGACCATCCTTTTCAAGTTTCAAGAAAGTATCCTGGGACAAATGAAATTGTCCTATGACTGGTTCTAGCATACAAGTTATTGCGTGATGGTGGAAAAGTAAGATGCACCATAACAAGAGGAACACCTGCTACATGACTTAAAGGGAACCTTAACTGAACGGGGGGTAAAGAGTTTTTCTTACCTGGGGCTATTACCAGCCCCCTGCAGCAGTCCTGTGCCCTCAGCGCCGCTCTGGAATCCTCTGGTCCCCGCTGTCACTTAGTTTCGTTTTTGACGACTCACCAGTCGCCGGCCGCCATGCGTATTATTGGACGCATTCACCAATGCAATTAGCGGTATTGCGGACTGCAACGCGTACAAAAATACGCGTTGCCGCATATCTACGCGTGCGGAATGCGGTGACGCGTATTTTTGTACGCGTTGCGGTCCGCAATAGCGCTAATTGCATTGGTGAATGCGTCCAATAATACGCATGGCGACCGGCGACTGGTGAGTCGTCATAAAAGAAACTAAGTGACAGCGGGGGACAAGAGGATTCCAGGGCGGCGCCGAGGGCACAGGACTGCTGCAGGGGGCTGGTAATAGCCCCAGGTAAGTAAAACTCTTTACCCCCCATTCAGTTAAGGTTCCCTTTAAGGAGCAAGAACAGCTCAAATATCAATTAAATACCTAATCTGTATATAGACAAGAGAAGTACTGAAGAAACTAAGAGAGTGAAATGCCTTCAAGTGCCATGGTATGCAGATATTGTCGTATACACTAGACTTATAGATGCAAGATGACTAGCCATAGTCAACTCAGAAAATGCAAGAGTTTTTTGCGGAACTATTTGATATTATTACAGATGAAATGTTCTAAACAGCCTGACCTGTCATTGCATAAAAGTGGCAGACTTAACTGCTAGTAAAACACTGGACTGCTACTAGATTGCTATAAAGCGGCACAAGGGGGGATCCTTACTGCATACAAGATTTACAGACACTTAACTGAAAGCTATTTAAAAAATATGATACCTGTTAAAGAAGTTTCCAGAAAAGAAAATTCTGAATGACTACTGATTCCAATACTAAATGAATGATCAGTGCAGAGAACTACTTCAATCAGAGAGAAGATCTACACATGACATATCCAGGATCAAGCATGTAACTACATTAAGTATTGCCATGAGAAGAGACTGTGCTTAACAAGAAAATAATCATATATCAAGCTTAATCTACAAGATAATATATCATATTTGACTTTTTGCGAAAGTAAACATGCAAGATTACATACAAGAATGCTGACAGACTACAACATAAGTTTCACGAGACTTTTAAATCAACAGTAAAGATCATGATCAATTTAAGAGAGAGAATTACTCCAAAATACTGGAAACATGAAGTGGAGAAGAAACTTCAACAATGAGATGTTAATATATATGTTTTATTGAGAATATATTTGAAATCAGCTACTGCAACTAGCTAGCTTGCAATTTGAATTGCTAAAGAACTTTTCAATGCTTAAATGTTTTATGATATCTACATTTAAATAGAAAGATGACATTATTTTATGGGATTCTGCTAGCAAACTACACATACTTTGTTCTGCTACATACCATTTGTGAAAAGAAACCTTGTGGTATAAGAAAGGTGTAATTAACTGTATTGATACATAATACTAACTAATTAACCTGTTGTAAGCTAACAATAAAACGTTGAATACATTGTGCTCAAAAGAACCTAGGGGCCACATGAACCGTATAATTCCTGTTTATACATTTTGAACTTTAAGTTTTTCCACATGACTTGACAAATAATGCCTAGAATTTTCCTACATATATACACAAGCTACCACAGATAGAAACTAAAAATTCAAGGGTGAATCCATACATATGTCATATACAAAGTCTAAAGCCATATCTAGACTAGTGATGGGCGAACAGTGTTCGCCACTGTTCGGGTTCTGCAGAACATCACCCTGTTCGGGTGATGTTCGAGTTCGGCCGAACACCTGACGGTGCTCGGCCAAACCGTTCGGCCACATGGCCGAACTAAGAGCGCATGGCCGAACGTTCCCCGAACGTTCGGCTAGCGCTGTGATTGGCCGAACGGGTCACGTGGTTCGGGCCCGAACGCGCTCTGATTGGCCGAACGGTCACGTGGTTCGGGTAAATAAATACCCGAACCACGTCATATCTCCGCCATTTCTCTGTGGGTTTAGCTTTGGGTAGGCAGGCAGGGTAGTTCGCTCTCCAGCCACGCTAGCCAGGGTCCCCCCCAGTCATTGTGTGTCGCTGCTGGGAACAGTAGTACACCGCTCGCTCAGCCACACTATATAGCATTCTGTTTACTGCCACTCTGTGTACCTCGCTCAGCCACACTATATAGCATTCTGTTTACTGTTCTGTGTCTGCTGGGAATAGTAGTACACCGCTCGCTCAGCCACACTACATAGCATTCTGTTCACTGTTCTGTGTCTGCTGGGAATAGTGGTACACCGCTCGCTCAGCCACACTATATAGCATTCTGTTTACTGTTCTGTGTCTGCTGGGAATAGTGGTACACCGCTCGTTCAGCCACACTATATAGCATTCTGTTTACTGTTCTGTGTCTGCTGGGAATAGTGGTACACCGCTCGCTCACCCACACTATATAGCATTGTGTTTACTGTTCTGTGTCTGCTGGGAATAGTAGTACACCGCTCGCTCAGCCACACTATATAGCATTGTGTGTACTGCCACTCTGTGTACACGGCTCAGCCTGACTATATAGCATTGTGTGTACTGCCACTGTGCACCTCGCTCAGCCACGCTATATATAGCATTGTGTTTACTGCCACTCTGTGTACACCGCTCAGCCAGACTACATAGCATTGTGTGTACTGCCACTCTGTGTACACCGCTCAGCCAGACTCTATAGCATTGTGTGTACTGCCACTCTGTGTACACCGCTCAGCCAGACTATATAGCATTGTGTGTACTGCCACTCTGTGTACACCGCTCAGCCAGACTATATACCATTGTTTACTGACACTCTGTGTACACCGCTCAGCCAGACTATATACCATTGTTTACTGACACTCTGTGTACACCGCTCAGCCAGACTATATACCATTGTTTACTGACACTCTGTGTACACCGCTCAGCCAGACTATATACCATTGTTTACTGACACTCGGTGTACACCGCTCAGCCAGACTATATACCATTGTTTACTGACACTCTGTGTACACCGCTCAGCCAGACTATATACCATTGTTTACTGACACTCTGTGTACACCGCTCAGCCAGACTATATACCATTGTTTACTGACACTCTGTGTACACCGCTCAGCCAGACTATATACCATTGTTTACTGCCACTCTGTGTACATGGCTCAGCCAGACTATATAGCATTGTGTGTACTGCCACTCTGTGTACACCGCTCAGCCAGACTATATAGCATTGTTCACTGCCACTCTGTGTACACGGCTCAGCCAGACTATATAGCATTGCGTACTCTGCCAGTCAGTGTGTATATTGCTGGGATCAGTAATACTCCACTCACCGTCAACCACTATATGAGCTCACCATGAGTTCCTCAGAGACCTCCGCTGTGAGCAGCACTCCCAACAACAGCAACAGCCAACGCCCCACGCAAGCTATAACATCCACCCCAGCAGCCAGTGGTCAGCAGCAGCCCTCCCCGGAGGAGAACGTTGTGTCCATCGGTCCGGCGCCAGAGCGATTAATGAGGGCTGCCATTGAGGGGATGATGGGGCCTGATGTGGAGGAGGAGGTCGGGCTCAGGCCAGCATCCCAAGTTAATGTTGAGGACGATGAGGGGTCTGTGACTGTGTCTGGGGATGTTGGGGTGGCAGAGGTGGTGGGTGGGTCAGACTCAGGAGAAGAGTTGTATGATGAGGATGATGATCGGGACCATCTGTATGTGCCTCAGAGTCCGACCCCGGAAAACATGTTGTATCGTGTGTTTAGGTACTAAAATCTGCGTTCCCAGTAGTGTTGGGCGAACAGTGTTCGCCACTCTTCGGGTGCTGCAGAACATCACCCCGTTCGGGGTGACTATATAGCAGACTATATAGCATTGTGTTTACTGCCACTCTGTGTACACGGCTCAGCCACACTATATAGCATTGTGTTTACTGCCACTCTTTGTCTGCTGGGAACAGTAGTACACCGCTCACCCGCCACTGTATAGCATTGTGCTCTGTGTCGCTGCTGGCAATAGTGGTACACCGCTCACCCACCACTGTATAGCATTTCTGTACTGCCACTGTACTGCTGCCAGTCAGCGTGTACTGTAAGGATAAGTGAAATGAGGAAGAAATCCGGTGAAAGAGGGAGGGGCAAGGGAAGAGGTGTTTCCCCTGACGGTTGTGCTGGGGAGCTGTACTCCACGGCGGCGGCCCCCCACAATGACATATGACGAGTTTGAGGAGATGGAAGAGGAGGGTATGGACAATGTGGACATAGACCCAGATTTTGTTTGTGAACGAGAACATCGCCGTCGTAGCAGCAGCACAGATGAGTCTGTTGAAGAACCCACTGCTGCACGAGTTCGCCTTGTGCCACAAGGTAGGCGGCGCGCAATTTCAGGCACCACAAGCGTGGAAGTTCAAGTGAGAGGCAAAAGAGGCGCAAACAGAAATCGCCAGCAAGGCAGGTGCTCCAAATTCTGGGCTTTCTTTGAAGACTGCACTGAGGATGTTACCATGGCGATTTGCAAGGTGTGCAAGACCCGCCTGAGCAGGGGGAAAAGTATTAACAACCTCTCCACCACCAGCATGAGCCGCCACATGCTATCCAAACATCCCACTCTGTGGGCAAACGCGGCAGGACAGGGTACCACCAGCAACACTGCCTCCCTTGGGTTCACCAGACTCACCACCAGACCCGCCTCAGCAGCAGCAGTAGCCCAGCCATTGCGTGGTTCAAAACATTCCAAAAAATCAGATGACGCTGACACTGTCACTTTCCGGAGTAGTGCTCTTGAGGTCTCCCAGTGTTCATCAAACACAACAACCAACAGCCCTTCGTTGTGCAGCCCTACGGTTCAGTTGTCTGTCTCGGAGATGTTTGAGCGCAAGAGGAAATTGCCAGCAAATGACCCCCGGGCCGTGGCAGTAAGAGCCAGCATAGCCAAGCTTCTGGCCTGCGAAATGCTGCCATATCGAGTGGTGGAGACAAACAGCTTCAAGGGCATGATGTCAGTGGCCATCCCACGTTACGTGGTTCCCAGCCGCTACCACTTTGCGCGCTCTGCAGTGCCTGAGTTGCATGAGCACGTGGTCAGCAAAATAACCCGAAGCTTGAAGAATGCCGTTGCCTGCAAGGTTCACGTATCCGCCTCTCCACAGAAAATGCAGACCGTCTGACTCAAATTAAAATGAATCAATCCTGGATTGGAAATGACTACGCAACACTCCAGGACCCCAACCAAGTAACATGACCAATGAACATCTGGGATGGTTTAGCGTTTCCGGTCCCTGTTTATTGAACCTCTCATCTGTATTACATTTATGACTGCATGGCGGCAAAAAGCATTGCTGCTATATCCGCACGCTTTTTGTCCTCATGCAAGGCCTGGGTTGTTGTGTCTCAAAAAGCATGGCCTTCTCCTCCTGCGCCTGCTCCTGTTCCATCACGTGTGCTGCTGCTGCTGGGTTAGCGTTTCCGGTCCCTGTTTATGGAACCTCTCATCTGTATTACATTTATGACTGCATGGCGGCAAAAAGCATTGCTATATCCGCACGCTTTTTGTCCTCATGCAAGGCCTGGGTTGCGTCTCAAAAAGCGTGGCCTTCTCCTCCTGCGCCTCCTCCTGTTCCATCACGTGTGCTCTGTGCTGCTGCTGCTGCTGGGTTAGCGTTACCGGTCCCTGTTTATTGAACCTCTCATCTGTATTACATTTATGACTGCATGGCGGCAAAAAGCATTGCTATATCCGCACGCTTTTTGTCCTCATGCAAGGCCTGGGTTGCGTCTCAAAAAGCGTGGCCTTCTCCTCCTGCGCCTCCTCCTGTTCCATCACGTGTGCTCTGTGCTGCTGCTGCTGCTGGGTTAGCGTTACCGGTCCCTGTTTATTGAACCTCTCATCTGTATTACATTTATGACTGCATGGCGGCAAAAAGCATTGCTATATCCGCACGCTTCTTGTCCTCATGCAAGGCCTGGGTTGTTGTGTCTCAAAGCGTAGCCTTCTCCTCCTGCGCCTCCTCCTGTTCCATCATGTGTGCTCTGTGCTGCTGCTGCTGCTGCTGGGTTAGCGTTACCGGTCCCTGTTTATTGAACCTCTTATCTTTATTACATTTATGACTGCATGGCGGTAAAAAGCATGCTATCTGCACGCTTCTTGTCCTCATGCAAGGCCTGGGTTGTTGTGTCTCAAAGCGTGGCCTTCTCCTCCTGCGCCTCCTCCTGTTCCGTCACGTGTGCTCTGTGCTGCTGCTGCTGCTGGGTTAGCGTTACCGGTCCCTGTTTATTGAGCCTCTTCTCTTTATTACATTTATGACTGCATGGCGGCAAAAAGCATTGCTGCTATATCCGCACGCTTCTTGTCCTCATGCAAGGCCTGGGTTGTTGTGTCTCAAAAAGCGTGGCCTTCTCCTCCTGCGCCTCCTCCTGTTCCATCACGTGTGCTGCTGCTGCTGCTGGGTTAGCGTTACCGGTCCCTGTTTATTGAACCTCTTATCTTTATTACATTTATGACTGCATGGCGGTAAAAAGCATGCTATCCGCACGCTTCTTGTCCTCATGCAAGGCCTGGGTTGTTGTGTCTCAAAAAGCGTGGCCTTCTCCTCCTGCGCCTCCTCCTGTTCCATCACGTGTGCTGCTGCTGCTGCTGGGTTAGCGTTACCGGTCCCTGTTTATGGAACCTCTTCTCTTTATTACATTTATGACTGCCTGGCGGTAAAAACCATGTTACCTGTGCAAAGAAACATGACATTTTCAGCATTTAAAAGACAATTTTTCCTTTGAAACTTTACAATCAATTTTCTCAAAAACTATAAGCTCTTTTTGCTAAATTTTTTTCCCTCTTGTACCCACTCCCAAGGTGCACATACCCTGTAAATTTGGGGTATGTAGCATGTAAGGAGGCTTTACAAAGCACAAAAGTTCGGGTCCCCATTGACTTCCATTATGTTCGGAGTTCGGGTCGAACACCCGAACATCGCGGCCATGTTCGGCCTGTTCGGCCCGAACCCGAACATCTAGATGTTCGCCCAACACTAATCTAGACCAGCAAAATGTGTTTATTGGAGAAGATATTAATCTTACTATTGAGTCTATTGTCAGGCAGGCAACGCAGCTGACAACGCTACTTAATGAGCAAGGTTTTGCATGAATGAAAGATTGCATTACTTTTAATTTTGATTATAGATTTTTTTTTTCCCGGAGAAATATAACAACAACGGAGATCGCTAATCTGCCATCATTTTCCTGCAAGGGGGGATGTCAGAATTCTAGCGGTTTTATTTATGCAGGAAAAGCTGTCATATGTGTATGTTTTAAATGTTAATGTTCTATGCAAAATTTCATTGTAAACTGTAAAGTTGGGTTACTTCTTTAATATATTGCTCTATGACATCTCAGCATATTCCAGGCTGTAAAGCTTATAAGATTATTTTAACTTGCAAGCTGGCAGATCATTGACGTACTGGTTACAAGAAGTCAAAACATTCTTGTTTGTTAGAGGCATCTTTTAAATGCCAAGGTCAAGATAAGCGTACTGTGGAAAGACTGACTGGAAGCAAGTTAAACTCACATTACTGCAGCAATCTTATTTGCTCATTAATTACACATAAATATTATCAATTTTAATATTAATCAATACAGTCCTTCTAAAGAGAGAAATAATTATTGGTAAACCCTATATAATTGAATTTAATACTTTGAAATATATTTTGAAATTCTGGATTCCAGTGATGATTTGAGACAGTAAAACATTCTCGTAGGATTGTTTTGGTTCTGGAGAATTGTTGATGTGTTGTGGGTACAAGGCTGTCTCAGTTAGCTGAACAGTGAAAGCTGATAACACATGATGTTTTGGGAACAGACTTTAAAAAATATTAAAACAATGTAAGGTGTTTTCCCAATTAGTTGAAGATGATTCAATGATGCCACCTGGCGGTTTAATGGTCTTATAAAATTAATATTATTTGTTATGAAATGGTGACCTCTGCCGGTTGAAGTCATTATATTTATTTTAAGCTTTATATTTAAATGAGTATATTAGAAGCCCTGTATGTTTCATTAAGCCTTAAATTGCTGAAGGCTCTTACAGATCTGTGTACAGTGTTATAGTGTCAACCTGACCAATCTTATGTCTGGGAAAGTACCGTGACATTCCAACCTTATTAGAAGAGAACACTTTATCAGAAATGTGTAATGAATGACATTGTTTAGTCTCAATGTCTGGGGTAAACCAGCAGACAAGATGGCTGGTGACGTCCATTTTTAATTAACTGCGTCAGAAATGACCCTACATCAAATGTCAAGCACTCCAAATGACGTTAATTCCCACAAGATAAGGTAATTAAGGTATTCAAAACAAAAAAGTGGTATGGGTATTTTAAATGTCAAAGATAGCGAGCTACGCGTGGAAGCTTTAGCTAATCAGAACCTGGGATTCAGGGAAATTCCAGATTAGGCAGCCATATTGTATCCTATCCCTATAAAAGTAGAAGCTGAAAGCTCATAGTTTGTAGAAGCCCAACAATCTGAGAAGACACATGAGGCAGAAGCTACCTTCCCACACGTGGTTCTAGATGCTGAAGAGATGACAGATAAGGGGTAATATGCTTAATATTCTGGTGATTTACTTTAATTTTTCAGCATTAAGTTTTGTTAAGATGTTAGCAAGAAGTTTTTTAGAAGCTATTTTTTATGCTATTTCTTTAAGAAGATTACTACAAGTTTTACACAGCTATTAGATACACAGCTATTGAAACAGATGAGACTATTTTTGATCTTATTCTACATAACACAACTGTTGTATTCTTTTTTGAATGTACTTAGAAGATTGATGATCGCTTGGCTCTAAAGCCTTGATAGGATGGAATACTGTTAGAAGGAAACACTACTTGGAACTGTTCATATTTTTTTGTATATATGCTGTATGATAAGCAAATACATTTTTTTTATATATAAAATCCTATACTGAGTGCTCTGATTCATTTCAAGGTATACCGTCAATCTATAATTACTGTTATAGAGGGTTCAGACTCCACCATGCCGGATTTATATGATAGCAACGCTTTAAGGGCTGGTCCTTTACTGAGTTAGCAATCATGAAAAAGGCAAGAACCGCTCAGGTTTTTGACACTGGCAGGTGTGATGTGCTGCCCCCTGGGATGAATCATGGGTGGAGGCGGGGTTTACATCCAATCTGTCCTGCTGGAATTGTTTCCTATTTTGGTAGCGTTGCACTTGTGGGGTCAACAGCTGTCCAACAGGATTGACTGCAATAATATGGGAGTTGTGGAAGCAATCAATAACTTTTCTGCGTCGTCTCCCCCCGTCATATGTTTGACGTGGCAGTTGGTGCTTGCGTTTGAACATATATATTTTTGCTGTGCATATACCTGGGGTTGAGAATGTTATTGCTGATGCGTTATCTCAATTCCAGTGGGACAGGTTCCAGGCGGTGGTCCCAACGGCGGAGGAGTGTGGGGTGCCCTGTCCAGTGTCGATGTGTGGAGTTCTATTCGGGCAGTCTCCCATTTGATCAGCAGATCCTTATCGGAATCATCATGGGTGGTGTACATGGCGGTATGGAGCACGTGTAACAAAAGGGTTGCCGTGCTGGCATTCTGGTTTAAGTTATGGGGGTTTCAGGATGTAACAAAAGATTTTAGAATTAGGCAGGCATTAAGGGGTTATAGAGCAGGTTGGGTGCAACGAGATTCCAGGTATCCGGTGACATTTGAATTGTTGGGTAGGTTGGTGGGAGCGCTCTGTTGGTTATGTTCATCAGAGTACGAGGTTAGTTTATTTAAGACTGGATTTACCTTGGCCTTTTTTGGTGCATTCAGAGTAGGTGAGCTGGTCAGCCCCAGTAACTGAGAGTGGGAGGCATCCTAGCGTTGGATGTCACATTGCAAGATGATGCAGTTAGCATATATCTTAGGCATTCAAAAACCGACCAGTCGGGCTAGGGAAGATCGGTCTCGCTGTTTCACATCGGGGGCCCTCTTTGCCCACGGACAGCGGTGGAGTCTTTAATAGCAATTAGGCCTCCAGGGGCCGCGGCCTTCTTATCGCTCGTGGATGGTATCCCTCTGACCAGATTTCAATTTATTGCCATATTTTGCAAGTGTCTATCGCGCATCGGTTTCTGCCCGGCAGATTTTGCCTCCCACTCGATTAGAATTGGTGCGGCTACCTAAGCGTCTCATTGGGGTTTGAGCGAGGCTGTAATTAATAAGATTCGGAGATGGGAGTCCGTTCGGTTCAGGTCCTATGTTCGCCCACACTTAGTTTAGGTTAGGGTCCTGGTATTGGAGAATTGCATGCTGTAGTTTTGTTTTGTTCATTTCAGGTGCACAGATCCTGGTCTGGATACTTGGACATTCTTATATTGCATGGGGGGCCAAAAGGGCCGAAATGAGACCAGAAGGTCGGCAACTTGGCTTTCCACGAGACCAGGTTCGTATCAGGTGGCTAGGTTTCCCGGGGATGGTCTGGTCAAGGGTCCTACTCGAATTACACAGGTTTTCTAGGCTTGATAGAGCCCCTGATATATTGGTTCTGCACGTAGGAGGTAATGATCTGGCATCCAGATCAACCAGGGTCATCATTAAAGACATCAAATTCGATTTTTGAGGATTAGGTCGTTTTTTTCCTAGCACGATAGTGGTGTGGTCGGACGTGGTGGCTCGCACCTCATGGAGATTGGCCCGGTCGGTTAAAAAAATCAACAAGGCCAGGGTTAAACTTAATAAGGAGGTGGACAAGTATGTGATCAGGAATGGGGATCTGGCCATTAGACTCAGGGAGTTAGAGGAGGACATCCACTTATTTTTGAGGAGGGATGGAGTGCACTTGAATGCAATTGGGACGGATCTTTGAGCCTTAGGAATTGAAGACGTGATCCAGAGAGCCTTGAGGTTGGGGGCCTTACAGGCATAAGGAGTCATGCCAGCTTGTGGTGGAGGGGTAGGGGGCTCCGGAGGTGGGATCTACTTGTCGGGGGATTTGCCGTGGGGCAAATTCCATAAGGTTACGGATCATCGGTGATTACCAACTAGGTGGGCATGCAGTTGGAACGTGGCCGGTGAACGCGGCTGGGGGCCGGTCACAAGGCTGCATGCCAGGTACAAGGTCTTGTTTTCCAGGCGGTACCTCCGGAACCCTTACCTCAGCTCTCTTGGAAAAATGTTACTTTAAGAGGTTTTCTATGTTTTGTTTACATTGTTGGTTTTAAATAAACGGGCTGTTTTGGCCTAAATTTATCCCAAATGCCGATGTAGTCCGTGTGTTTTATGTAGTGATAAGAGGGGTAGGGTGTGGGAGGAATTTTGGGTTTATGGTGTAAGGGCATAAGCCATACCTCTATCAAGAATGGGGCCTGGAACTGTAGTGCAGCGGAATGTGGAGGGCCCCCACATGATAGGGTAGCTGACCTGGAGAGAGAGGGTTAAGTGTTGGGTGGGGAGGAATTTGGGTTCCCGGGCTTTAGAGCAGGCGAGGGGGTGGAGGAAAGTTAATAAAAGGGAATCAGGGTTTTGGCCCTCTCAGCAAGCGTAGGGTGAAAGCTCCCTCCCTCCCTCCGTCCCTTGTATGTTACTATGTTTTCAGGTTGTGTTATTTCTGTCATTGCAGCCGGAGGGGTAGGGGGCTCCGGAGGTGGGCTCTATTTGTTGGGGGATTTGCCGCGGGGAAAATTCCATAGGGTTACGGATCATCGGTGATTACCAACTAGGTGGGCATGCAGTTGTCCCCGAGCCGGTGAACGCAGCTGGGGGCCGGCCACAAGGCTGCATGCCTGATACAAGGTCTTGTTTTCCAGGCGGTACCTCCGGACCCCTTACCTCTTAGAAAAATGTTACTTTAAGAGGTTTTCTATGTTTTGTTTACATTGTTGATTTTAAATAAACGGGCTGCTTTGGCCTAAATATATCCAAAATGCCTATGTAGTCCGTGTGTTTTATGTAGTGATAAGAGGGGTAGGGTGTGGGAGGAATTTTGGGTTTATGGTGTAAGGGCATAAGCCATACCTCTAGCATGTGAATAGACTCATCGGATATCTCAGACCACTGTTAGATTGGTCAGATATGCACAATATCCAGGGAGCCTCGAAGCCTCAGGTTCCTGGTGCCTCTGTTGTTGTGGATATCCCATATGATGCAGGATTCTTATCATTTCATATCTTGCTTTTTAATTACCTCAAAGAAATATCTCTCATAGCGTAATACTGTTTAAAATCACTAACATTTTATTTTTAAAACCACTCACCTTTCGTAGACGCTATAGTTGCACATAGAGTTTGTTATACGGGCTCTGCCCCGCTGCCTATGCTGGGCTAGATGACTCTTCCGCCTGGGTCCATCTGCCCCTCCTTGCACCAGGACCATCCCGCATATGGCTATGTTCGCTCATTGTTACAGCTGTTAATCTCCCAACAAGTCCAGCCTCCGCCCAATCGATTTTGCTACTGACTCGTAGCTCATCAGGTGCCCCTGTGAATGTGCGCTTAACATTGTGGAATATAGGTTTTAAAGTTTGCCTGCCCATTAAAGTCTATGGCGGTTTGCCGGGGTCCGCCTGTCCGCGAACTTTTACGGAAGTTCGTGTCCGCGGTCCACGGACCCAAAATCTGAGATTCAAGTCATCTCTATTTGGTTTGTTTGGGGAGAGTCTTCTGGCCAATTGGGATTCCATTTCCAAATTGCATCTAGCTAGCTGAATCACTTGGGATATCTCCAGGACACAATCTGAGTGTAACAATCCTTGGAGAAGCAGCTGCAGGCAGTCTGGATGCCCCCGCAGCTGCTTCGGTTTCACTGCCAGGCATGTCTACCGGTTGACTGACATCAGCGGAGACTTTCGGCGTCTCCCATTGGCTGATGAGCGGAGGCGTGGCAGAAGGGTCTCCTCCGCTTCTTAAGCAGTGAGGTTTCACTCACAACTTGTCTGCTGTTGCAAATGCTACATGTTAGTACTCAGACCCTTAGATAGATCCGGTGTGCTTTGATCCGGGAGGAAACCGGGGATTTCACACAGACTAGGATTACTATTGTTATTTGTTATATTGCTTGATATTTGTGTATGACTCTGGCTCTCTCTCCTGACTTCCCTTCCGCTTAACGCCTTTGTACTATAGTACTATAGACATCTGATCCTGTTGCTAACTCTGCCTGAATTACTTTGATCCTCTTGCCTGCCGATTCTGTACTGTATCCTCCTGTCTGTTGCCAAACCGATCTGTCTGACTACTCTACTCACCAGTGAGCCCTTTTCACTGGTGAGGTTATTTCTATTAGTGCCCATCAGCTCCTCTGGTGAGGACTTCTGCTGTGATAGTCTCCACCAGCACCTCTGGTGAAAACTATTGCCTTTGTTATCATACACCAGCTCCTCTGGTGATAGCTCCTGCACTGATAAGTGCTCACCAGCTCCTCTGGTGAGGCTTATTATACTGATAGTACTCACCAGCTCCTCTGGTGAGCTATCTGCATTATTGTTGCACCAAGCACGTTACACCTGTTACACATTTTGTATTTGTTGTCACGGCAACTTCTGATATACCAGCATTATAGGGGATTCTGCAGATCATCTTATAATCAGGTATACATCTGCATTATTGGTGATACTGCAGATCACCTAATAATCAGAATTCTGCCTTTTGCTGACACCAATCGTTACACTGAGGTCCATTTTGTAAGTATCTGGTGTCTAGTTGCACAAATTAAGTGGATTACAGTTTTCCTCATTAATCCCAATAAAAAAGTGCAAATGCGGGGGATATGAATGCAACACTAGTAGTGAGAAGTGAGATAACTTGAAAGACATTTTTTCATAGGGATTGCATCTTAGGGCATTCCCACATTATATGATACAATGTTCCTATGAATAAGCAGTTACCCCCTGCAGTAGTGGGGATTGTCCTTTGAAAAGCTAGCTAACAGTCTAGGGGCTCGATTCACAAAGTGAGGATAACCCAGTTATCACGCCTAAAAGACTTTAGTTGTGATACCCATTGCACCACGCTGGTGAAAAGCCCCTTATCACGCCTAAACTTATCATGCCTAAACTGAGTTTAGACGTGATAAAGGGCTTTTCACCAGCGTGTTAACTGTTAGCACCGCTTTGTGAATCAAGCCCATTGTATTTGTCTGCTAGTGTGAAAAAAGAAGTTGTTTGCCTTCTACCCTTAAATCATTTAAGGTACCTATTCCTAATTTAACCCAGTGAAGATAGTTAAAATCAGGGATTGCCCATAAAAGAGCTGACAGTGGAATATCTATTGTACGACCAGATGGCAAGGAGTCAGGTACTTCCGCTGGGAATTCCTATGCTCTACAAGTAGCACGTATGGTGGGTGAGTCTGTTAATTTTGTCCATACTCCTGATGTGCTAATTATTTTTAAATCTTTGAGAGGAAGGATCCCTTCCAACTGCCTCAAGCGATACCCAAGATTTAGAGTCAGGACCTTTCCACCAATATCTGGACATGTCTAATAGGCAAGCAAGATAGTACTTGTGGAGGTCTGGTAATCCAAATCCACCTTGGTTTGAGGGTAAAGTGAATAGGGAGAATGCAAGTCTATGTCGCTTATGTCCCCATATATAGCTGAGGAGCAGGGGTGCTCGGCAGTGTTGCTCGGATACCTCATTATCCTATTTGAGTTTGGTCGAATTCGGATAGTAAACTATCCGAATTCACTCGAAGTTTGATATTCGAGTTAATCGGATATCCTATTCGAGCTCGGATATCCGACGTCACTATCCGGGTCTGTATTCGAGTAAAATATTCGAGCTGGCCTTAAATAGCTTGTAAAACTTGTATTGGAGGTCAATGATGCATGAAACCACCTTTTTTATGAAGAAAACATCAAGTGATTATGTGGTGATGCAGTAGTAATAAAAAAGGTATCAAAAATAGTAAATAAACTTCATGCAAAGTGTTTGCATGAGAAGGTGTGTCCAAATTGGTTGTAAGTTGGAAGTCTTCATTTACGTCGTCTTCATCTTCTTCTTCTATATCTTCTTCTTCTTCTTCTATATCTTCTTCTTTTTCTTCTTCTTCTATATCTTCTTCTACTCGAATCTTCTTCATCCTCTACTTCTTGTATCTTCTTCAATTATCTTTTTCTTCTTCTATATCTTCTTCTTCTTCTATAGCTTCTTCATCTTCTGTATCTTCTTCTTCTATATCTTCTTCTTCTTCTTCTTCCTCTATATCTTCTTCTTCTTCTTCTTCTTCCTCTATATCTTCTTCTTCGTTTTCTTCTTCTATATCTTCTTCTTCGTTTTCTTCTTCTATATCTTCTTCTTCTTCGTCTTCTTCTTCGTCTTCCATATCTTCTTCTTCTATATCTTCTTCTTCTTCTTCTTCTTCTTCTTCTTCTTCTTCGTTTTCCTTTCTTTTGTAATTATTTTTTTTACTTCATTTGTGGAAATAGTGTGTTGATGGCATAATAGGTACTAGTGGCACATTGCAAGCCACAGCGCCTTTTTCTGTGTACCCTGGCGGTGGTAAAACACAGACATCAGCAGGAGGAGGAAGTAGTTGCAGGCAGCTATTGTAGTGTGGCAATAGCTGGTAG
The DNA here is from genome assembly GCF_040937935.1 of Hyperolius riggenbachi. NCBI lineage: Eukaryota > Metazoa > Chordata > Amphibia > Anura > Hyperoliidae > Hyperolius > Hyperolius riggenbachi. The sequence continues at coordinate 70,847 of NW_027152398.1, read as the reverse complement.
GAGAGTGGGTGGCAGCAGAAAATAGTTCTTCTTCTGTTCTCCCTGGCAGTGGTACTAGCAGCACACAGACAGCAGAAGCTCAATGCAGCTACAGGAGGAGGAGTAGTGTGTGTGTCAGGCAGTGTGATGTGACTGACATAATAGGCCCTGGGTCCTACCGTGGTTCCTGGGCCGTAAATGAACATCATGAGGTTCCAGACAGCGGTCATGAAGCCCACATTGTGTCCAATACACAATTGGGACAGCACAGTTTTCAACCCGGACACCTCTAAAGCAATATAATTTTTTTTTTAATTAACGCAGCTATTTTGTAGCGTAATAGCTGGTGGCGCATGGGCAGCAGCACCTTGTAATGTGTTCCCTGGCAGTGGAAACACACAGACAGCAGGAGTAAATACAGCAGCAGGCAGCGTGAGGAGGATGAGTGTGTGTGACTGGCATTTGGCAGCAGGCAGGAGGGCAGGCAGCGAGACATAATAGGCCCTGGGTCCTACCGGTGGTTCCAGGGCCATAAATGAACAGCATGAGGTTCCAGACAGCGGTCGTGAAGCCCACATTGTGTCCAATACACAATTGGGACAGCACAGTTTTCAACCCGGACACCTCTAAATTAATTACATTTTTTTTTTCTCCAAAATAATGCAGCTATTGTTGAGCGTAATAGCTGGTGGCGCATGGGCAGCAGCACCTTGTAATGTGTTCCCTGGCAGTGTAAACACACAGACAGCAGGATGAAATACAACAGCAGCAGCAGCTGCAGGTGTAATGTGTGTGTGCCAGTCGTCACTTCATGTCCCCCTCTCGCCGACAACAGGGGCCAGGAATTCGCCTTCCACCCAAGCTTGGTTCATTTTGAGAAACGTCAGTCTGTCCACAGACTTGTGAGACAGACGAGATCGCTTCTCAGTGACGACTCCACTGGCTGCACTGAAGCAACGCTCTGACAGTACGCTGGAAGGGGGGCAAGAGAGCACTTCCAGGGCGTACTGCGCAAGCTTGCTCCAGATCGGCAGGTGCTTGACCCAATACTCCATGGGATCAACAGGGGCAACGCAGTCAAGCCCGCTGAAGGACCCCATGTAGTCAGCCACCATGCGGGTTAAGCACTGTCTGTGACCGGAGAAGGATGCTGCTGCAGCCACCTCCTCTCTAGTCCTTGGCAGCTCTAGACTCATGTAGAGCTCGTTGGTCAGAGACAGCAGTTCTGTGGTGCACGGGCGCTTGCTGCTGGTGGATGCAGGCACCTGCTGCTGCCTCTGTGCTGGCTGGACAGTGGGGGTGGATGGCTCAGGGAAGGCTTCCTGCAAGCGCTCAATAAGGGACAGCTGCAAATCCCTCATTTGTTGTGCACGGTTTCCTCCTGCAGGCAGGAACTGGCTGAGCTTCCCCTTCAGACGTGGGTCCAGCATCATGCAGATCCAGATGTCCTCCCTCTTCTTCATCTGGATCACCCTTGGGTCCTTGCGCAGGCACCTCAGCATGTGTGCTGCCATTGGGAAGAGTCTGGCCACGTCTGCTGGCACATCAACGGCATCCCCAGAGTCAAGAGTGCTGTCCTCCTCTTCCTCTGCCCCCTCCACCTCATCCTCTTTCCACCCTCGAACCAGTCCAGCTGCGCTCTGCTGTGAAGCTGCCTGTGAAGCTGCCTGTGAAGCTGCCTGCAGCTCCTGCTGGTCCAAGGCTGCTGCTCCCTCTTCCACCAGTGCATACAGGGCCCTGTCCAGCACACACACCAAGGGCACCCACTCGCACACCATTGCATGGTCCCTGCTTACCATGTTGGTGGCCTGCAGGAAGGGTGCCAGCACTGAGCACAGCTGCTGCATGTGCCCCCAGTCCTCCGTGGAGATGATGGACGGGAGGTTGGTGGCGGCATGCCCAGTTGCAGTGATGGATGCAACTGTTGCTCGTGCAATGTACTGGCTGACAGCCTGCCTCTGTTCAACCAGACGCTCCAACATCGTCAGGGTGGAGTTCCAGCGAGTTGGAACATCGAGCATGAGCCGGTGCTGTGGCAGGTGCAGCTCCTTCTTCACCTCTTCCAGGCTCGCTACGGCTGCAGGCGAGAGCCGGAAGTGATGCACAACCTTCCTTGCTGCCTCAAGGAGTCGGTCCATCCCCTGGTAGGTCCGCAGGAACTTTTGGACTACCAGGTTTAGGACGTGCGCCAGGCAGGGGATGTGGGTCAGGTCTCCCTTCTTGACGGCAGAAACAAGGTTTGCCCCATTGTCGGACACCACCTCTCCAACTCTGAGGCCTCAGGGGGTCAGCCAATTCCTCTCCTGCTCTCGGAGTTTGGTCAGGACGTGGTTCGACGTCAGTTTGGTCTTCCCCAGGCTGACCAATTCCAGCAGCGCTTGGCAGTGGCGGGGCTTCACACTGCTGCTGAGGAGGGGGGTTTGGGCTGGTGTGCCGGAGGATGGAAGCGGATCAGAGGAACCTGCTGCTGTTCCTCTGACCCTGCATGGTGGCACCACCCACTGCGTTGTTGGTGCTGTTGCTCTGACAGTGCCCGATGCTGCTCCCCCCTCCTCACCCCCTTCCACCAAGCTGACCCAATGCGCGGTGAAGGACAGATAGCGGCCTGTCCCAAACCGGCTGCTCCACGAGTCCATGGTAATGTGGACCCGTTGACCCACCGCGTGATCCATCCCTCTCCCGACATTGGCCATCACAGAGCGGTGAAGTGCAGGGATGGCCGTGCATGAAAAATAATGTCGGCTGGGGATTGGCCAATCGGGGGCTGCGCACATCAGGAGCGCACGCATGTCACTCCCCTCCTGCACAAGGGAATAAGGCAGGAGTTGGGAGCACATGGCCCGTGCCAGCAAGCCGTTCAGCTGACGCACGCGACGGCTGCTGGGAGGCAGAACCCTGACCACCCCCTGGAAGGTGTCGCTGAGCAGGGTCTGGCTACGCTTTTTGCTGGCACGGGAATCACTGGAGGGAGCAGAGGAGGCCACTGAGGACTGGCTGCCAGAACAGGCCTCAGTGTCGGCGGCAGGAGTTGCAGAGGGAGGAGGAGCAGTGCGTTGCTTACGCACTCCTGTTGGTGCTGCTGGAGGAGGTGGAGAAGGGCAGGTGGCTGCTGCCGACGGCTTGGCAGTCGTGGCGGGTCTGCCACTGCCAGCTTCCTTCACCTTCATGAACTCCTCATGCTCATGAAAGTGTTTCCCTGCAAGATGGTTGACCAGAGAGGTGGTGCCAAACGCAGAGGGCTCCTTCCCTCTGCTGAGCTGCTTGTGGCACTGGTTGCAGGTGGCATACTTGCACTCCACATATGGCAGGGTGAAAAAATTCCATATTGGGGAGGTGAAGTTGCCCCTTCGGCTGGAAGGTGCTGCTGCCGCTGGTCTCCCTGTGGTGGTTGGGGGGGGGGGTTCTTGGTGCGGCTGGTGGTGGCACTGGCAGAGCTCGTCTCCTGATCAGCGCGCTGTGTGGCCTGCATACCACGCCCACTTGTGATCCTGCCCATGCCTGTGATGCTGATCCTTCTAGCAAGGCCCACAGACGCATCCTCCTCCTCCTCCTCAGAGCTGATGACATCCCCACTCCCTGGACCTGGCAACCAGTCTTTGTCCTTCACCGTGTCATCATCATCCTCCCCCTCCGCAAACATGTCCTGCTGGGATCCCCCAAACTCCCCTTCTGCATGCATGGACGGATGGACAGTCACCACTGTCTGACTGTCCAAAGCATCATCCCCCAAAGTGCCCATGAGCATTCCTTCCTCCTCCAATTCTGCCGCAACAGCACTTCATAGCCCCGCTGTGCTTGGGGATAACATGAAGGTGCTGCTGAGTGACAGGGTGCTGGTGTTGCCCGCTGGGGCTGGAGAACTGCACTCCTCCTCCTCCCCCCGAGGCAGTGCTGGGCGGCTGCTGCTGCTCTTGCGAACAGGAGTGGTGGTGGGGGTGGAGGACTCGGTTCCAGAGCTAATGGTGGCCTGCTCATCCACCATCAGTTCCACCACAGCGTCTGCGTCCTTCTCCTCAATAGGACGGCTACGACCTGGTGGTGGGAGGAACATATGCGCCACACGCTGCTGCTGCTGTGTCTCTGCAGCGTGACTCCCAGCTGTTAGGCGGCCAAGGCGTCCACGGCCTGTGGCTAATGGCGGAATAGCCACTGGTGCAGACGCAGAACTGCGCATGGTGGTGATGGCACGGCTGCCACGCCCACGACCTCCTCTCTTGGCGATGCCCTTGCTGCCCCTGCCCAAACCGCGGCTGCCAGTGCCAGACATCGTATATTTTTAATACTATACAAATGAAAAAAAAAACGTATGTATGTAAAGGCGGGTGGGACAAGTGGGGTACTTTAAAGGGGTGGGACTGGTGGTGGTGGGTGTGTGAGGTGACAGACTACTGTACTGTACTCTACAGCAGAGATCGGTGTAGCGCTAACGAGAGAGTGCGCACTGCGCACACTAAGACCCTAGCTGACGCTGACTGACGGTGTCAAACTACAGTACAATTCAGCAAATACCCAATAGAAGTAGTGATATATAAACAATAGGAGGACAGGTGTAGCACTAACTAGAGGGTGCGGACAGCGCAGATGTGCACTGCGCACACTAAGACCCTAGCTGACGCTGACTGGCGGTGTCAGACTACAGTACAATTCAGCAAATACACAATAGAAGTAGTGATATATAAACAATAGGAGGGACGGGTGTAGCACTAACTGGAGGGTGCGGACAGTGCAGATGTGCACTGCGCACACAATGACCCTAGCTGACACTGACTGACGGTGTCAGACTACAGTACAATTCAGCAAATACACAATAGAAGTAGTGATATATAAACAATAGGAGGACGGGTGTAGCACTAACTGGAGGGTGCGGACAGCGCAGATGTGCACTGCGCACGCACACTAAGACCCTAGCTGACGCTGATTGACGGTCCCTAAACACAGACTAGAGTACAGTGAGTACACACACTAAGTACTAACTAAACAATAGAAGAATCGAGCTAAATAGTAGAACAGGTGTGACTAGATTACTGAGAGCAGATACAGCAGGACAGGTATAGCAGTAAATCTGGGCCTTGCTAACTACAAAATAGTACAATAATCTATCTAACACAGAAGTAGTAGTACAGGAGTAGAGTAGGACAATTGAGAGCACAGGTAAGGTAGAGACTATAGCACAGAGCAGGGCAGGCTGCCTTGCCTAGGCACAGGGCCTAGCTGCTGGCTGCAGGCCTGCAGCAGCACCAGTGACAGTCTCCCTCCCTAGTCCCTAATCACACAAACTAAACTGCCTAAAAAACAATCTATCTACAATACAAAGCTATACAGTTGAATATCAAGTGTTGGAATGTAAAAACGCTTGGTTTAGAACAATAGCAATGCACTTGCACACAGACAAAAAGCACTGGAGCAGTCTCTGAGTACTATCAGTCAGTAAGTCGCAAGCAGGAAGAGTGAGGCAAGATGGCGTCCGCTATTTATAGAGGGGGGCTTGGCCAGGCTCCCCCTCTGTGATTGGCTGCTGTGAGAGGGCCTGGAGCCTCTGATTCGCTTGTGAGGACTCGAGGTGACGTCTGGTGTGACGCTATCCGAGCTCATGACGCTATCCAAGCTCGGATAGCTAGGATATCTCCGGATAGCTGCTTGCTATCCGAGTGCGCTCGGATAGCACAGCCCGGATAGCTAATACTATTTGAGCTCGGTATTCGAGCTCGAATAGTGAAAAAAGAGCTAGGATATCCGAGTATCTCGGATATCCTAGCTCGGATGAGCATCACTGGTGCTCGGATACCACTTTTCACTATCTGGAACTAATTCAGATCTGGATACCCAGATATCCGATCCGGGTCGGATATCCGAGTTTGAAATTTTGAAATCCGAATTCAATTCGGATATCCAAACCCAATATCCAGTCGGATTCGGATATCCGGATTGAAAACCAGAAGTGCTGTTTATAATGCTTCCAAACCGTTTCTCTCTCTCTAGTGCAGAGTGGTGCAGTGGAAGCGTGCTGCGACCATAACCCAGAGGTTGATGGATCGAAACTATCCTCTGCTAGGCATGATTTCATTTTTGCACCTCGTATGGAAACAGCAAAGAGCAAACAGAGAAGCTTTCCCATATTGTTAGACTACTATCTATGTTACAGCAAGGCCCTAATGACACTTTCTCTTACGGGGCTATGGCCACCGATTGGCCCATGTGGTAAAGCAAGGTGTAAAAACCAAAGTACACCTAGCAGAGGATGGTTTCATTCCATCGACCTCTGGGCTATGGGCTCAGCATGCTTCCGCTGTGCCACTCTGCTGCCATACAGCAGACACTTCGTTGTAGGAAAAAGTAAGTGAGACCGCTTAGCCATACGGAAAAATGGGCACTCCTTTGCCTACTTCTTTCTTACCTTTGTGTGCACAGTCTGCGTGGTGCAACTGTGTGCACAGTCTGCGTGGTGCAATCAGTTAGTGTGTTTGGCTATTAACTAAAAGGTTGGTGGTTCAAGCACACCCAGGGATGGCCTTGCCTTTTGTGTTCAACAGTTGTCCGAAGAGAACCCCAGATAGCCATGTAGATTCATGGTATATCACAATGGGACATGCTAGGCTGGCTTCAGCAGGCAGTGTTGGTGGTATAATGGTGAGCATAGCTGCCTTCCAAGCAGTTGACCTGGGTTTGATTCCTGGCCATGGCCAATGTTTGTGAGCTGGCTTTTGACATCCTACAAATCCCTGGAAGGCAAGAGAAGAAGAGAGAGAGAGAGAGAGAGAGAGAGAGAGAGAGGGTGGTGGTGGTTTCTTGCGTATATCTGTGTTATGTGCCCAAATATCCGCGGATAGCTATCCGGATTTCGGTACAGGTATCCGGAATCCAAATCTGGGCGGACAGGTAAAAAAGTTTGGATATCCGGGTTACTCGGATACCCAAAATCCGGATGAGCACCACTGCTGAGGAGGAGTTTTTTTGCTTCTCTAAAACACCTAGAAGGTAACGGAATTGGCAGTGTACCAAATAAGTACAGTATATTGAGTAATGTCTGTCATAATAAAGCAGCCATTTGTGATATGCCATATAATACAGAAGATGTTTTGTTCATTTTCTCTCTGCTGTGTACTATTTCAGATGTGTTTCTCTCTGCTGTGTACTATTTCAGATGTGTATGGATGTTCAGAAGTCATCTGGCTTTGCGGTATAATTGTCACCTGGCTGAAGGAAGCTGCTATTTTGAGTTTCTGTATGTCGATGTAAATTACATTTGCATTTAGTGTCCAGCAAAGAAGCTACCAATGTCTGCATTGAATAGACCAGTTACTTTGAATAGCTCAGAGAATCCTGGACATTTGATTAGGAAATATCTACCTAGCCTCTAGCAAGGAAACGCTTAATTAGACAATTACCCGACCAGTTGGGCTGGAAGTCTTTGAATTGCTTTGAAGTCTATACTTGTAAACAGCCAATATACAATCGGACTAACTGATGTCTGCAAAGTTCAAAAGTGGGACAGGAAAAGTGGGACTATTGATGTCACTTGTGTGGTGCTGAATAGTGAAGTGTGTAATACAGATAATGTTGATGTTTTATGTGATGTACCAGATGACAATATGTGTAAGGCAGATAATGTTGATGTCATATATGTTGTGCTACATAATGGTGTGTGTCATGTGGAAACTCCATCAGCTGCAGGAATAACCAGCAGTGTTTGCTGGTCTGCAGCAGATGAACTGCCCACGGAAGGGACAGATGGCACCAGGCCTTTCCCTTCAGGTGATTTTAAGGTCAAATTTAATGTGATGAGCAATGATATGTGTAATGCAGACACTAGTGTTGGGCAAACAGTGTTCGCCACTGTTCGGGTTCTGCAGAACATCACCCTGTTCGGGTGATGTTCGAGTTCGGCCGAACACCTGATGGTGTTCGGCCAAACTGTTCGGCCATATGGCCGAACTAAGAGCGCATGGCCGAACGTTCCCCGAACGTTCGGCTAGCGCTGTGATTGGCCGAACGGGTCAAGTGGTTCGGACCCGAACGCGCTCTGATTGGCCGAACGGGTCACGTGGTTCGGGTAAATAAATAACCGATCCACGTCATTTCTCCGTCATTTGTCTGTGGGTTTAGCTTTGGGTAGGCAGGCAGGGTAGTTCTCTCTCCAGCCAGGCTAGCCAGGGTCCCCCCAGTCGTGTCGCTGCTGGGAACAGTAGTACACCGCTCACCCACACTATATAGCATTGTGTTTACTGCCACTCTGTGTCTCTGCTGGGAACAGTAGTACACCGCTCACCCTGTATAGCATTGTGCTCTGTGTCGCTGCTGGGAATAGTAGTACACCGCTCTGCCTCCACTGTATAGCATTGTGTTTACTGCCACTCTGTGTCTCTGCTGGGAACAGTAGTACACCGCTCACCCACCACTGTATAGCATTGTGCTCTGTATCGCTGCTGGGAACAGTAGTACACCACTCACCCACCACTGTATACCATTGTGCTCTGTGTTGCTGCTGGGAACAGTAGTACACCGCTCAGCCACCACTGTATAGCATTGTGTTTACTGCCACTCTGTGTCTCTGCTGCGAACAGTAGTACCCCGCTCACCCACCACTGTATAGCATTGTGCTCTGTGTCGCTGCTGGGAACAGTAGTACACCGCTCAGCCACCACTGTATAGCATTGTGTTTTCTGCCACTCTGTGTCTCTGCTGGGAACAGTAGTACACCGCTCACCCACCACTGTATAGCATTGTGCTCTGTGTTGCTGGGAACAGTAGTACACCGCTCACCCACCACTGTATAGCATTGTGCTCTGTGTTGCTGCTGGGAACAGTAGTACACCGCTCAGCCACCACTGTATAGCATTGTGTTTACTGCCACTCTGTGTCTCTGCTGCGAACAGTAGTACCCCGCTCACCCACCACTGTATAGCATTGTGCTCTGTGTCGCTGCTGGGAACAGTAGTACACCGCTCAGCCACCACTGTATAGCATTGTGTTTTCTGCCACTCTGTGTCTCTGCTGGGAACAGTAGTACACCGCTCACCCACCACTGTATAGCATTGTGCTCTGTGTTGCTGGGAACAGTAGTACACCGCTCAGCCACCACTGTATAGCATTGTGTTTACTGCCACTCTGTGTCTCTGCTGGGAACAGTAGTACACCGCTCACCCACCACTGTATACTGCCACTCTGTGTCTCTGCTGGGAACAGTAGTACACCGCTCACCCACCACTGTATAGCATTGTGCTCTGGATCGCTGCTGGGAACAGTAGTACACCACTCACCCACCACTGTATACCATTGTGCTCTGTGTCGCTGCTGGGAACAGTAGTACACCGCTCACCCACACTATATAGCATTGTGTTTACTGCCACTCTGTGTCTCTGCTGGGAACAGTAGTACCCCGCTCACCCACCACTGTATAGCATTGTGCTCTGTGTCGCTGCTGGGAACAGTAGTACACCGCTTACCCACCCACCACTGTATAGCATTGTGCTCTGTGTTGCTGCTGGGAACAGTAGTACACCGCTCAGCCACCACTGTATAGCATTGTGTTTTCTGCCACTCTGTGTCTCTGCTGGGAACAGTAGTACACCGCTCACCCACCACTGTATAGCATTGTGCTCTGTGTTGCTGGGAACAGTAGTACACCGCTCAGCCACCACTGTATAGCATTGTGTTTACTGCCACTCTGTGTCTCTGCTGGGAACAGTAGTACACCGCTCACCCACCACTGTATAGCATTGTGCTCTGTGTCGCTGCTGGGAACAGTAGTACACCGCTCAGCCACCACTGTATAGCATTGTGTTTACTGCCACTCTGTGTCTCTGCTGGGAACAGTAGTACACCGCTCACCCACCACTGTATAGCATTGTGCTCTGTGTCGCTGCTGGGAACAGTAGTACAACACTCACCCACCACTGTATACCATTGTGCTCTGTGTCGCTGCTGGGAACAGTAGTACACCGCTCAGCCACACTATATAGCATTGTGTTTACTGCCACTCTGTCTCTGCTGGGAACAGTAGTACACCGCTCACCCACCACTGTATACCATTGTGCTCTGTGTCTCTGCTGGGAACAGTAGTACACCGCTCACCCACCACTAAATAGCATTGTGCTCTGTGTCGCTGCTGGGAACAGTAGTACACCGCTCACCCACCCACCACTGTATAGCATTGTGCTCTGTGTTGCTGCTGGGAACAGTAGTACACCGCTCAGCCGCCACTGTATAGCATTGTGTTTTCTGCCACTCTGTGTCTCTGCTGGGAACAGTAGTACACCGCTCACCCACCACTGTATAGCATTGTGCTCTGTGTTGCTGAGAACAGTAGTACACCGCTCATCCACCACTGTATAGCATTGTGTTTACTGCCACTCTGTGTCTCTGCTGGGAACAGTAGTACACCGCTCACCCACCACTGTATAGCATTGTGCTCTGTGTCGCTGCTGGGAACAGTAGTACACTGCTCAGCCACCACTGTATAGCATTGTGTTTACTGCCACTCTGTGTCTCTGCTGGGAACAGTAGTACACCGCTCACCCACCACTGTATAGCATTGTGCTCTGTGTCGTTGCTGGGAACAGTAGTACAACACTCACCCACCACTGTATATCATTGTGCTCTGTGTCGCTGCTGGGAACAGTAGTACACCGCTCAGCCACACTATATAGCATTGTGTTTACTGCCACTCTGTGTCTCTGCTGGGAACAGTAGTACACCGCTCACCCACCACTGTAGAGCATTGTGCTCTGTGTCTCTGCTGGGAACAGTAGTACACCGCTCACCCACCACTGTATAGCATTGTGCTCTGTGTCGCTGCTGGGAACAGTAGTACACCGCTCACCCACCACTGTATACCATTGTGCTCTGTGTCGCTGCTGGGAACAGTAGTACACCGCTCAGCCACACTATATAGCATTGTGTTTACTGCCACTCTGTGTCTCTGCTGGGAACAGTAGTACACCGCTCACCCACCACTGTAGAGCATTGTGCTCTGTATCGCTGCTGGGAACAGTAGTACACCACTCACCCACCACTGTATACCATTGTGCTCTGTGTCGCTGCTGGGAACAGTAGTACACCGCTCAGCCACCACTGTATAGCATTGTGTTTACTGCCACTCTGTGTCTCTGCTGGGAACAGTAGTACACCGCTCACCCACCACTGTATAGCATTGTGCTCTGTGTCGCTGCTGGGAACAGTAGTACACCGCTCAGCCACACTGTATAGCATTGTGTTTACTGCCACTCTGTGTCTCTGCTGGGAACAGTAGTACACCGCTCACCCACCACTGTATAGCATTGTGCTCTGTGTCGCTGCTGGGAACAGTAGTACACTGCTCAGCCACCACTGTATAGCATTGTGTTTACTGCCACTCTGTGTCTCTGCTGGGAACAGTAGTACACCGCTCACCCACCACTGTATAGCATTGTGCTCTGTGTCGTTGCTGGGAACAGTAGTACAACACTCACCCACCACTGTATACCATTGTGCTCTGTGTCGCTGCTGGGAACAGTAGTACACCGCTCAGCCACACTATATAGCATTGTGTTTACTGCCACTCTGTGTCTCTGCTGGGAACAGTAGTACACCGCTCACCCACCACTGTAGAGCATTGTGCTCTGTGTCTCTGCTGGGAACAGTAGTACACCGCTCACCCACCACTGTATAGCATTGTGCTCTGTGTCGCTGCTGGGAACAGTAGTACACCGCTCACCCACCACTGTATACCATTGTGCTCTGTGTCGCTGCTGGGAACAGTAGTACACCGCTCAGCCACACTATATAGCATTGTGTTTACTGCCACTCTGTGTCTCTGCTGGGAACAGTAGTACACCGCTCACCCACCACTGTAGAGCATTGTGCTCTGTATCGCTGCTGGGAACAGTAGTACACCACTCACCCACCACTGTATACCATTGTGCTCTGTGTCGCTGCTGGGAACAGTAGTACACCGCTCAGCCACCACTGTATAGCATTGTGTTTACTGCCACTCTGTGTCTCTGCTGGGAACAGTAGTACACCGCTCACCCACCACTGTATAGCATTGTGCTCTGTGTCGCTGCTGGGAACAGTAGTACACCGCTCAGCCACACTATATAGCATTGTGTTTACTGCCACTCTGTGTCTCTGCTGGGAACAGTAGTACACCGCTCACCCACCACTGTATAGCATTGTGCTCTGTATCGCTGCTGGGAACAGTAGTACACCACTCACCCACCACTGTATACCATTGTGCTCTGTGTCGCTGCTGGGAACAGTAGTATACCGCTCAGCCACCACTGTATAGCATTGTGTTTACTGCCACTCTGTGTCTCTGCTGGGAACAGTAGTACACCGCTCACCCACCACTGTATAGCATTGTGCTCTGTGTCGCTGCTGGGAACAGTAGTACACCGCTCACCCGCCACTGTATAGCATTTCTGTACTGCCACTGTACTGCTGCCAGTCAGCGTGTACTTTAATGATATGTGAAATGAAGAAGAAATCCTGTGAAAGAGGGAGGGGCAAGGGAAGAGGTGTTTCCCCTGACGCTTCACGTACAGGCCACAGTGGAGCACCAAAGAAAACCCACTCAATACCGCCCATGTTGTCCAGGAAATCGACCCTCACAAATCCAAAAGAACAGGACCAGATAATTAATTGGATGACCTCTCAAGCGTCCAGCAGTGGGTTAAGCAGCACCAGCACATCACGCACGAGGTCCGAGTCCTCAGCCAGTTACAAGGAGCCAGTGGGCACAAAGCTGACACAACCGGCAGCGACACCACGCACACTGCCAAATAACCAGTCCGAAGAATTTCCTCAGGACACAATGGGGTATTCGCAGGAGCTATTCCTAGCCCAACAAACTTCCACCTTTCAAAGGTCAATGGAACAGCCAGAAATTTTGTGCCCGGATTCACAACCATTTAGTGTGGGAAATGCACCGCGCACTGAAATGCAAGGCGAGTCCGAGGACTTTGAAACCCAAATCCCAGAGCAAGTTGAGCAGGAGGGGTTTCAATTGCAGGAGGTCGGCCGAGAAGATCTGGAAGACGACGTTGGAGTGAGCTGCGCAGAGGTTGTTCTCGGGAGCTCTACTCCACGGCGGCGGCCCACAATCACATATGATGAGTTTGAGGAGGTGGAAGAGGAGGAGGGTATGGACAATGTTGACAGAGACCCAGATTTTGTATGTGAAGGAGAACATCGCCGTCGTAGCAGCAGCACAGATGAGTCTGTTGAAGAACCCACTGTTGCACGAGTTCGCCTTGTGCCACAAGGTAGGCGGCGCGAAATTTCAGGCACCACAAGCGTGGAAGTTCAAGTGAGACGCAAAAGAGGCGCAAACAGAAATCGCCAGCAAGGGAGGTGCTCCAAAGTCTGGCCTTTCTTTGAAGACTGCAGTGAGGATGGAACCATGGTGATTTGCAAGGTGTGCAAGACCCGCCTGAGCAGGGGGAAAAATATTAACAACCTCTCCACCACCAGCATGACCCGCCACATGGTATCCAAACATCCCACTCTGTGGGCGCCAGGACAGGGTACCAGCAACACTGCCTCCCTTGGGGTCACCAGACTCACCACCAGACCCTCCTCAGCAGCAGCAGTAGCCCAGCCATTGCGTGGTTCACAACAACATTCACAAACATCAGACGACGCTGACACTGTCACTTTCCGGAATAGTGCTCTTGAGGTCTCCCAGTCTTCATCAAACACAACAACCAACAGCCCTTCAGTGTGCAGCCCTACGGTTCAGTTGTCTGTCTCGGAAATGTTTGAGCGCAAGAGGAAATTGCCAGCAAATGACCCCCGGGCCGTGGCACTAACAGCCAGCATAGCCAAGCTTCTGGCCTGCGAAATGCTGCCATATCGAGTGGTGGAGACAAACAGCTTCAAGGGCATGATGTCAGTGGCCATCCCACGTTAAGTGGTTCCCAGCCGCTACCACTTTGCGCGCTCTGCAGTGCCTGAGTTGCATGAGCACGTGGTCAGCAAAATAACCTGAAGCTTGAAGAATGCCGTTGCCTGCAAGGTTCACCTCACCACTGACACCTGGACGAGTGCGTTCGGCCAGGGTCGATACATCTCCCTTACCGCACACTGGGTGAACCTTGTGGAGCCTGGCAGCGATTCCTCACCTGCTACGGCGCGGGTGTTGCCCACGCCGCAAACAGCTGCACTGCCGTCCCTCCCACTGGATAACAACAGCAGCACCTACCTCTCTGACTCCTTCTCCTCCAACGCATCTCAAAGCTGTACCTCATCCGGAAACGCTAACCCAGCAGCAGTAGGATCGTGGAAGCAGTGCAGCACAGCTGTTGGCATGCGTCAGCAAGCGTTGCTGAAGCTGATCTGCCTTGGGGATAAGCAGCACACAGGGGAGGAAATTTGGAGGGGAATAAAGGAACAGACGGATTTGTGGCTGGCACCGCTGGACCTGAAACCGGGCATGGTTGTGTGTGATAATGGGAGTAATCTCATTCGCGCTTTAAGGTTGGCTAAGCTGACACACATCCCTTGCCTGGCGCACGTGATGAACCTAGTAGTTCAGCGGTTCCTGAGGACATACCCAGGCGTGGCTGATCTTCTGTTGAAGGTGCGACGAGTGGCTGTTTAAATTCCAGTACTGCTTCGGGGGCACTCGCCAAGATGCAGGAGCGCTTCAATCTCCCCCACCATCGCTTGCTGTGTGATGTCCCTACGCGCTGGAATTCTACGCTGCACATGCTAGCCCGCTTTTGCGAGCAGAAGAGTGCAGTGGTCCAGTACATGACGGCGCAGTACCGAGGCGCATCCGGACAGCTGTCAAGCTTCTGTGGATCCGATTGGGCCAACATGTTGGACCTCTGCCAAGTCCTCCAAAATTTTGAGCAATCCACGTTGCTTGTGAGCAGTGACAACTCTTCAGTCAGCATTACCATACCACTGCTGTGTTTACTGAAGAAGTCAATGTTGAAAATCAAGGAAACAGTTGTCATGATGCAACTGGGGGAATCTGAAGGAGAAAACGATCAGCGTGATGATACCAACATCAGGCCATCTGCTTTAGGAAACGCTGGCCCCAGCAGCTATGACGAAGAAGAGGAGGAGGAACAGCTGGAGTTGGAGCAGGAATTTCCTGCCACCACTGACGAGGGCCAGAGCGGTGCACGTTGGACTTCCACAATTCAGCGCGAATGGTCAGCAGAAAGAGACCAGGAAGAAGGTGACGACTATGATGCATCACAACAACTATCACAACGCTCACAAGAGGATGATGAGGATTCTGGCAGGACTCTGGCACACATGGCTCAATTCATGCTAGACTGCATTGAACGTGACCCACGCATTGTGCGCATTCTGGACAACACCAATTACTGGGTTTATACCCTTCTGGATCCACGGTACAAACACAATGTTCCAAAACTGCTTGAAGAAAGAGTCAGACAGGTCAAAATGGAAGAATACCAGCAGGCCCTTGTGGAGACTTTAGAGAGGAGGTTGACATCCTCCCCCTCCTCTAGCCAGTTGTACGCCGACAGACTGACTTCCGCAAACCCAGGACGACCAGGAGGGCAGCAAACAACACAAGCCGCAGCTAGTGCCCAAAAGGGAATGGTATCGGCAGTGTCCTTGGAGTGGGAAAATTTTCTGACACCCATGCAGCAGCCCACAGAACAGCAAGCGTGCAGATCCACCTCCAACACCGATCGCCTGGAGAAGATGGTCAAGGACTACATGTCAGATGGCGTAGCTGTGTTGAACAATCCATCTGCACCCTTCAACTATTGGGTATCAAAGCTAGACACCTGGCACGAACTGGCAATGTACGCAATAGAGGTGCTGGCTTGCCCGGCAGCCAGCGTTATGTTGGAACGCTGTTTCAGTGCTGCCGGAGGCATCGTCATAGATCGGCGTATCCGCCTCTCCACAGAAAATGCAGACTGTCTGACTCAAATTAAAATGAATCAATCCTGGATTGGAAACGACTACGCAACACTCCCAGACCCCAACCAAGTAACATGAACAATGAACATCTGTGATGGGTTAGCGTTTCCGGTCCCTGTTTATTGAACCTCTCATCTGTATTACATTTATGACTGCATGGCGACAAAAAGCAAATTGCTATCCGCACGCTTCTTGTCCGCATGCAAGGCCTGGGTTGTTGTGTCTCAAAGCGTGGCCTTCTCCTCCTGCGCCTCCTCCTGTTCCATCACGTGTGCTGCTGCTGGGTTAGCGTTACCGGTCCCTTTTCCTGGAACCTCTCATCTGTATTACATTTATGACTGCATGCCGACAAAAAAGCAAATTGCTATCCGCACGCTTCTTGTCCTCATGCAAGGCCTGGGTTGTTGTGTCTCAAAGCGTGGCCTTCTCCTCCTGCGCCGACCTCCTCCTGTTCCATCACGTGTGCTGCTGCTGGGTTAGCGTTACCGGTCCCTTTTCCTGGAACCTCTCATCTGTATTACATTTATGACTGCATGCCGACAAAAAGCAAATTGCTATCCGCACGCTTCTTGTCCTCATGCAAGGCCTGGGTTGTTGTGTCTCAAAGCGTGGCCTTCTCCTCCTGCGCCGCCCTCCTCCTGTTCCATCACGTGTGCTGCTGCTGGGTTAGCGTTACCGGTCCCTTTTCCTGGAACCTCTCATCTGTATTACATTTATGACTGCATGCCGACAACCCTGCACTCTTTGACTCTGACACTTATTTTCCCTAATTATACACACCCCAACTTGCAAAATGTTTAATATCATTTTTACAGCCATTATACTGTCAGCCCCACTACTTAAAATACCTACATCACTCACCCCTCCCGCTGCCAGCAATAACAGCTACATTGCTCCCTCTCTCCTACCATCCTCTCTCCTCTCTACTCATGAACTATTCTTATTTCTCAAATCACACATACCTTCCTCAACATATCTCAAACAGCCCTCTGTCACATACAAATCACATCCTCACCTCTCTCATCTCTGCCTACTACTCCTACTTGCTGCTGGGGACATATCACCCAATCCAGGACCCTCTCCCAGACCGCACTGCACTCTGGTAAATACCACATCCCGCACTGACCGTCCTCACTCCTCCGCACACATTAACCGATGTAACCTGATCACCATTCCTTGCCTTCCCAGCTCTCCCCCTCCCATATCTGGGGCTCTCTGGAATGCACGCTCTGTAGTCAACAAACTAGCCCACGTCCATGATCTGTTCATCTCTAATGCTTTAACCTTCCTGGGGCTCACTGAGACATGGCTAACCCCATCTGATACTGTGTCTCCAGCTGCCCTTTCATACGGTGGCCTCAAGTTTAGCCACACACCTAGATCGGGTGACAAACATGGGGGTGGGGTGGGAATTCTTCTTTCCGAACACTGCTCCTTTACACCGCTTGCACCTGCACCTTCTCTGGCTTTCTCTTCCTTTGAGGCTCATGCTGTCCGCATCTACTCCCCTCACCATTTCCAGGTTGCTGTCATCTACCGTCCTCCTGGACCAGCCTCCACCTTCATTGACCACTTTTCAACATGGCTTCTCCACTTTCTATCCACTGACATTCCTTCCATCATCATTGGGGACTTTAACATCCCCATAGACACTAACTGTTCCACTACCACAAAATTCCTCTCACTCACCTCATCCTATGACCTCTCCCAATGGTCCTCAACCTCCACCCACAAAGATGGCCACACTTTGGACCTAGTTTTTACCCGGCTCTGTCCAGTTTCCACATTTAATAACTCTTTATTCCCCCTTTCAGATCACAATCTCATAACGTTTACAATCAGCCCCTCCCTGCCTCCTCCAGCTACTGTAGTGCAGCCATCACGCTTATGCAGGAATTATCGCAACCTCGACCTCTGCTCCCTAGCTGATTCTCTAAAACCCCTGGGCTCCCTGTCATCCTACACCGACCCCGAGTCAGCATCCATCTAGAACTCCACCACAGTCTCTGCTGCCATGAACACAGCCGCCCCTCTCACCAACTTCAGCCCCCGCCGCATCAACAGACAGCCCTGGCTGACTGAACCCATCAAACAACTGAAAAGACAGTCAAGGGCAGCAGAACGGCAGTGGAGGAAAAGCTCCAACGCAGATGACTTAGCCCACTATAAAAACACGCTGCTCCAGCTCAGGGACGCTCTCTCACTTGCAAAGCAGTCATACTTCTCTATACTTATTTCTTCACAATCCCATAACCCTAAACAACTTTTTAACACCTTCAACTCTCTTCTCCACCCCCTGCCTCCCTCTACAACCACAAGCTTGTCTGCAGAGGACTTTGCAGCATATTTTGTGAGCAAAATTGAAACGCTACAGAACAGCTTTCAAAAGCAACCCTCTTCACCGGTCCAATCACCTCTTCCTTTTTCCTCTCTGCCCGGCAGCTTCCCTACTATTAACTATCCCTCCCCACATAACCACTCACCCACTCAAACCCCCTCCCTGCTAACAACCTTCTCTGCCTTAACTGAACAGCATCTTTCTTCACTAATCTCTAAAGCTCATCTTACTACATGCGCCTCAGACCCTATTCCCTCTCATCTTATCCCCCAGCTCTCCTCCCCCCTCATTCCTGCTTTAACAACACTGTTTAACCTTTCCATCTCAACTGACATTTTCCCTTCTTCATTTAAACAAGCTATCATAACGCCACTAATCAAATAACCCTCTTTAGACTCTACTGCCCTTTCTAATTACCGCCCAGTCTCTCTCCTTCCCTTTGCCTCCAAACTGCTGGAACGCCACATTTACTCAGTTGTCTAACTTTCTCTCTGCTAATTCCCTGTTGGACCCCTTCCAGTCTGGCTTCCGCCCTCAACACTCTACGGAAACCGTTCTCACTAAGGTTGCCAATGACCTCCTAATTGCTAAAGCCAAAGGCAGATTTTCGGTACTAATACTCCTAGATCTGTCCTCTGCCTTTGACACTGTTGATCATACCCTGCTTCTCCAGACCCTCTCAACACTGGGAATCAAGGGCTTAGCACACTCCTGGCCTAAACTCTTACCTGTCTGGACGTTCTTTCATGGTCTCCTATGCCAATACCAACTCCTCTCCACGCCCACTGTCTGTGGGAGTACCACAAGGGTCCGTCCTCGGACCCCTCCTCTTTTCCATTTACACCCATGGCCTGGGACAGATAATAAGGTCTTTTGGGTTTCAATACCACCTCTATGCTGATGACACCCAAATTTATTGTTCTGCCCCAGACCTCTCCACACTGCTATCAAAAGTCCCCAAATGTCTATCCGCTGTATCTACATTTATGTCATCCCGCTTCCTTAAACTCAATATGAGCAAAACGGAGATTGTAATATTTCCACCTTCGCTCTCTGTTCCACCTCCCATTGTCACAATCAATGTAGAGAACACCCCAATAGCATCAACCCCCAAAGCTCGTTGCCTAGGGGTAACTCTGGACTCTGAGCTCTCCTTTAAACCACATATTAACACTTTAACTACCTCCTGCTACTTCCATCTCAAAAACATTTCCAGAATCCGTCCCTTCCTTTCACAAGAAGCAACTAAAATGCTTGTGCATGCCCTAATCATCTCCCATCTTGACTACTGCAACACCCTACTCTGTGGTCTACCAAAAAGCAGACTGGCACCTCTCCAATCCCTACTAAACTCTGCGGCCCGTCTCATCCACCTCTCTTCTAGATCCTCTGGGGTTACCAGTTGCCCAAAGGATCCAGTTTAAACTTCTCACACTTGCATACAAAGCTCTACACAAGCTATCGCCTCCATACATTTCCTCTTTAATCTCCAGATACCTCCCCGCTCGGACCCTCCGTTCCTCACAGGAGACACTTTTGTCCTCCAGCCTAGTCACCTCCTCTCAATCTCGCATCCAAGACTTCTCACGGGCGGTCCCTCTCCTTTGGAACTCTCTCCCTCAGCCGGTTCGTCATGCCACGAGTCTGGAAACCTTCAAACGTACTCTGAAAACACACCTGTTCAGACAAGCCTATAATTTGCTATAGGCAGCACTGAAGGCAAACTGGCTCACCAACTAATCCTTATGTTTCCTTCCCCTTTGTTTCCTCCCCACTACCCTATAGATTGTAAGCTCACAAGGGCAGGGACCTCCTCCTAGTGTTTCTCATACTGCTGTAATTTTAACATATGTATATGTACCAACTACATATCAACTATGTATGTATCTGTATTTACTCTATTCAATGTCATGACTGTACAGTGTCTTGTATTTCTTATGTATATTTGTTCTCCATTATTTGTTTGTACTATGTACAGCGCTACGGAAGATGTTGGCGCTATATAAATAAAAAATAATAATAATAATAATAATAAGCAAATTGCTATCCGCACGCTTCTTGTCCGCATGCAAGGCCTGGGTTGTTGTGTCTCAAAGCATGGCCTTCTCCTCCTGCGCCTCCTACTGTTCCATCACGTGTGCTGCTGCTGGGTTAGCGTTACCGGTCCCTTTTCCTGGAACCTCTCATCTGTGTTACATTTATGACTGCATGCCGACAAAAAGCAAATTGCTATCCGCACGCTTCTTGTCCTCATGCAAGGCCTGGGTTGTTGTCTCCAAAGCGTGGCCTTCTCCTCCTGCGCCGCCCTCCTCCTGTTCCATCACGTGTGCTGCTGCTGGGTTAGCGTTACCGGTCCCTTTTCCTGGAACCTCTCATCTGTATTACATTTATGACTGCATGCCGACAAAAAGCAAATTGCTATCCGCACGCTTCTTGTCCGCATGCAAGGCCTGGGTTGTTGTGTCTCAAAGCGTGGCCTTCTCCTCCTGCACCGCCCTCCTCCTGTTCCATCACGTGTGCTGCTGCTGGGTTAGAGTTACCGGTCCCTTTTCCTGGAACCTCTCATGTGTATTACATTTATGACTGCATGCCGACAAAAAGCAAATTGCTATCCGCACGCTTCTTGTCCTCATGCAAGGCCTGGGTTGTTGTCTCAAAGCGTGGCCTTCTCCTCCTGCGCCGCCCTCCTCCTGTTCCATCACGTGTGCTGCTGCTGGGTTAGCGTTACCGGTCCCTTTTCCTGGAACCTCTCATCTGTATTACATTTATGACTGCATGCCGACAAAAAGCAAATTGCTATCCGCACGCTTCTTGTCCGCATGCAAGGCCTGGGTTGTTGTGTCTCAAAGCGTGGCCTTCTCCTCCTGCGCCTCCCTCCTCCTGTTCCATCACGTGCGCTGCTGCTGGGTTAGCGTTACCGGTCCCTTTTCCTGGAACCTCTCATCTGTATTACATTTATGACTGCATGCCGACAAAAAGCATGTTACCTGTGCAAAGAAAACAGACATTTCCCGCATTTAAAAGACAGTTTTCCCTTTGAAACTTTAAAATCGATTTTCTCAAAAACTATAAGCTCTTTTTGCTAAAAAAAAATTTCCTCTTGTACCCACTCTCAAGGTGCACATACCCTGTAAATTTGGGGTATGTAGCATGTAAGGAGGCTTTAAAAAACACGAAAGTTTGGATCCCCATTGACCTCCATTATGTTCGGAGTTCGGCGCGAACACCCGAACATCGCGGCCATGTTCGGGGAACGTTCGCGAACCCGAACATCCAGGTGTTCGCCCAACACTAGCGGACACTCCCTCAGCTGCAGTGGTAACCAGCCGCGCTAGCGGGTCTACAGCAGAGGGACTGTCCACTGAAGTGGCAGATGTTGCCGGGTCAGCAGCGTCTGCTTCAGAACCTGTCACTGAGGGCCCAGGAGCCTCTCAGTTTGCAGCCTCTCTGGTGTGTGTGACAGGCAGCACTGAGCTCTCTGGGGCTGTTCAATTTGACAGCAGCCTGGAAGAGCTCCGGAGTCTGTCCAGCAGGTCACCAGCTGGAAGGGGCAGGCAGAGAGGGTTCTGGGAAGTTATTCCCTCGGAACCGTCTGAAGTGGAAGAGTCAGACCGGCAGATAATCGTTCCCCAAGGGGACAGAGAGGTAGCTCCTGCCACTATAGAGAAAGTGCGCATAGTGACTATTGAGACCCTTCACCAGCTGCGGCACTGTCTCTATGGTCGCAAATTCACAGTCATCACTGACCATCATCCCCCTGGTTGGTTATGTCAGGTTGCCGGGGGCAACGGCACCGTGCAGCAACATGGTCTAGTTTTCCAGCAAGGTAGCTTGGAGCTAACTGCCAGGTGGGGATCCCTCCTGAGAATGGTAAGGAGTTACCCCACCAGGCCAGGCCATCAGTGTAGGAGCTGGCAAGACGGTTCATGGGAATTGTCTGCCATACGCCATTTTGAAAAGGGGAGATGTCATAATAAAGCAGCCATTTGTGATATGGCATATAATACATAAGCCATTTTGTTCATTTTGTTTCTGCTGTGTACTATTTCAGATGTGTTTCTCTCTGCTGTGTACTATTTCAGATGTGTATGGATGTTCAGAAGCCGTCATGCTTTGGGGTATAATTGTCACCTGGCTGAGGGAAACTGCTATTTTGAGTTTCTGTATGTCGATGTAAATTACATTTGCGTTCAGTGTCCAGCAAGGAAGTGTAACAAACGCTGGAGAGGTAGCCGTGGTGAACAGCGCTACCACCGCAGCTGCCTCCAGCTCCCTGTTTAGCAATGTTTACGTGCCTCAGGCGTCTAGCTTGCCGAGGACGGGTCTATCAGTTGCACATAGGGTTGCTTTGTCGCGTGCGCGTGCACAGACACGGGGAAGAGGCGTGTCGGCTTACCGGCCGGTTGGCTGACGTCAGAGGAGCCGCTCGCCGCTCCTCATTGGCTGATTGGAGGGGGCGTGCCAGAGGGGGTTTCCTCTGTTTCATAAGCCTAGCTGAATCACTCGCAACTTGTCTGCTGTTGCGAATACTCTGTGTTAGCGCTCAGACCCTTAGATAGTTCTGGTGTGCTTTGCAGATCACCTAATAATCAGAATTCTGTTCTTTGCTGACACAAATCGTTACAGGAAGCTACCATTGTTTGCATTGAATAAACCAGTTACGTTGAATAGCCCAGAGAGACCTAAACATTTAATTAGGAACGATCTACCTAGCCTCTAGCAAGGAAATGCTTAATTAGACAATTACCCGACCAGTTGAGCTGGAAGTGTTTGAATTGCTTTGAAGTCTATACATGTAAATAGCCAATATACAATCGGACTAACTGAAGTCTGCAAAGTTCAAAAGTGGGACAGGAAATCCCTGAAGTTTGCATATCACAGCCAGCAAGGATGTGACAAGAGTTCTGTGCACCTTCTGAGGAAATTAAATTATATTTAGACGCGTACCCTGGGGACATGTTGCTTGCTATAAAAGTCCGCAGAGGACCTGCACGACTTTTAGTTCCCTGGAGATAGCAAACAAGCTAGAACTGCCCGGCTACTGGTTGGACTGCGTGCTCCTCACAAACAACGCTCTGTTCATGCTGGTAACGTTTTATTCACATTTTTATTTTTGAGCAAAACTGTCTTATTGTGTGTCTTTGTAATTTGTACTTTGTTTTTGTAAATCTTTTGTATATATTACTTTCTGCACTGTTCCACTTTTTTTCTGGAATATTAAATATTTATTTAATACGTTTGACTTCTGATGTACTAGCAAAAACTCATGGTCTTGGAGAGACTGCAGTGTAATTTGCATTACAAGTTCAGTGCCTGATTGTGCCTTGCTACTGTGTGTTTGTATTGTGTTGTGGCTTTCCCCTATTTTGGCCTAAGAGCGCAGCTGACCCAATTACGAAAACGCTGGACTGAGTGCAGGCCCCTCGACATCAGAGTGGGAATTGTTGAAGTGTCTAGCAGCAGCTAGTGGTGGCAGTGAGAAGTGTTTTTGAGGGGTGGCAGCCTTGTGTTAGCTTGAATAAGGCTGCTTCCCCTTGCGATCTGGTCTAACCCCCAGTCGGGAACCGATTCTGCAGGTGTGCTGTGGGGACGGTTCCTGACAATGTCTGCATCTTAAAACCTGCTTGTAACGATCGGTGTAACACAGAGAGAATCTGATTATTGGTGATCTGCAGTATCACCAAAAATACAGATATATACCTAATTATTGATGATCTGCAGAATCACCGATAATACAGATATATCACTAACCTCTGGACACCTGAGTGATATGAGTGTTTGGTGCAACAGTAATACTTTGAGGAAAGTACCTGGTGAGCAGGTACAAAGGCAGTAAGAAATACTGCACAAGAGATCGAGGACCTTCCAGTAGCCTGAGGATCTCCCGGGGGGAGGAGTCAGGCTGGGAGTAGGAAGGACCAGAGAGTGAGTGACACCAATGGGTGGATGTCACTGACTGATCTGGGAACTATCTCTTAACTGGGGAGATAGCTCTCGAGGTCGGGCAAGCCAGGTCAGCAACACACGGACAGATAAAGTACAAAGACAGGAGGCTGATTCGGTAATCCTAAAGCACGCAGGGTTTGGCAACAGAGTATCAGATTTTGCGAAGTACCAAATCAGTGATCAGAAGATTGGTCAGGAAAGCAGAAGGTCATAACAGATAATATACAATGCCTAGTCTTGGGTGTGAGCTCCGTGATCATCAACACCCTGGAACTAGTCTGACATATAACAGAATGGTAACACAAGTCCCTAGTCTTGGGTGTGAGGTCCGTGATCATCAACACCCTGGAACTAGTCTGAAGTATAACAGAATGGTAACACAAGTCCCTAGTCTTGGGTTTGAGGTCCGTGATCATCAACACCCTGGAACTAGTCTGAATTATAACAGAATGGTAACACAAGTCCCTAGTCTTGGGTGTGAGGTCCGTGATCATCAACACCCTGGAACTAGTCTGAAGTATAACAGAATGGTAAATACAGATTCTGACAAAAGGTCTGAGTGCTTCCATGTAGTGATCGCAACGGCAGACAACCAGCGACTGACCAGCACCCAGTATATATAGCACAGCGCTCTCCAGTGCCTCCCCTAAGTGCTGGACCAATGGGAACTGGTTCAAGCGTCAGCTGACCGACCTGGTCAGCTGACTCCCTTCTGGCTGTCATAAAAGTTCTGCCTCTCAGCGCGCATCCTTCTGAACCTGTGTGGACTATCAGTCCCAGCCACACCAGACATATGTTGTGTACCACCCGCCGCGCTGGATGCGGAACCAGCCGCACCGCTATCAGGGCATGCGGCGGTTTCTCCGCGTTCAGCCATACTAACAGGTGTAGGCTTGCGCGTGCAAACCGCCGCATTGGACGCGTAATTAGCCACCTTGTTCTGAGCACATGCGGAGGCTTTTCCGCGTTTTCTCACAGTACCCCCCCCCCCCTGAGGAGTGGACTCCGGACAGCTCCTACCCGGCTTCTCAGGATGTAGGGCGTGGAACTCCCTCTTTAATTCATCCGCATGCATGCGGCAATCAGGTAACCATGTTCTTTCCTCAATGCCATAACCCTTCCAGTGAACCAAATACTGTACCGAGTTCTGTACAATACGTGAGTCTAATATCTTTTCCACTTCATACTCAGGTTGGTCATCCACCATCACAGGGGGAGGAGGAGTGGAATCCACATGCACTGCTGGCTTAAGCAGGGACACATGGAATGATCTCACACCGCGCATACTGTCAGGAAGATCAATGGCATAAGTAACATTGTTGATTTTCCTGGTCACTGGGAAAAGGCCCACAAATCTGGGTCCCAGCTTGGGTGAAGGCTGTTTTAGAGCCAAATGACGAGTGGACACCCAGACCAAGTCTCCTGGCCGGAACTTCCACTCTATGGAACGTTTCTTGTCAGCTTGTCCCTTCTGACTCTGAAAAGCCTTCTCTAGATTCTTTTTCACAATTCCCCAAATGTTTTTAAATGATTTTTGCCAAGCTTCCAAGGCTGGAAACTGAGTAGAAGCCACTGGCAATGGGGAGAACCTAGGTAACCTTCCTGTTACCACCTGGAATGGAGAGAATCCAGAAGATGAGCTTTTCAAATTATTGTGTGCAAATTCTGCAAACGGCAAGAACTTGACCCAATCAGTCTGTGCATCTGCAATATAACACCTTAGAAACTGTTCCAGAGATTGATTAATTCTCTCGGTCTGGCCATTGGTCTGTGGGTGGTAGCCTGATGAAAACAAAAGTTCCATGCCCAACTGATGACAGAATGCCCTCCAAAATTTAGAAACAAATTGGACTCCCCAATCTGACACTATATTTTCCAGAATGCCATGTAGCCAGAAGATATGCAGGATGAAGAGATCGGCCAACTCCTGGGCCGAGGGGAGTCCTTTCAGGGGCACGAAATGGGCCATTTTACTGAATCTGTCGACTACCACCCAAATGACCGACATGCCCTCAGACCTCGGGAGTTCACCCACAAAATCCATGGACAAATGGGTCCATGGTTCACTCGGGGTGGGTAAAGGCTGCAATGTTCCCACAGGTGCCTGACGGGAGGATTTACTTCTTGCACACACTGCACATTCTCTCACATACTCCTTGCAGTCAGTTGCCAATGAAGGCCACCATACACACCTAGCAACAAGGTCCTGTGTTCTGGTGGCACCAGGATGTCCAGCATTTTTGTGGGAGTGGAACATCTGCAATATCTGGAGGCAAAATGGCAACAGTACAAACATGACCCCCTCAGGCTTCCCCTCAGGGACATCCTGCTGGAAGGGACTCAAGGTTTCAGTCCAGTTCCTCCAGGTCTCTGTGGCTGCCAACACCACTTTCTGTGGGAGAATAGTCTCTGGGTCTGAGGGCTGTGCTGTCTCTGGCTCAAAACATCTGGATAAAGCATCTGCTTTAATGTTTTTACTACCCGGGGTATACGTAATTATAAATCTGAATCTCGAGAAAAACAGTGACCACCGAGCCTGTCGGGGACTCAATCTCTTAGCCCCCTCGATGTATTCCAGATTTTTGTGATCAGTGTAAACTGTAATCGTATGTTCTGCTCCTTCTAGCCAATGACGCCATTCTTCAAAGGCCAATTTAATGGCTAGGAGCTCCCTGTTGCCTATATCGTAGTTTTTCTCTGCGGGTGAAAATCTACGGGAGAAATAGGCACACGGGTGTAACCTTCCCTGCAACCCAGAACGCTGAGACAGCACAGCCCCTACCCCAACCTCTGAGGCATCTACCTCCACAATAAATGGATAGGTGATGTCGACGTGTCTCAAAATGGGTGCAGTACAAAACAATTCCTTCAGGGTGGAGAAAGCAGCGTGAGCTTCGGGAGACCAGTGGTTAGTATCTGCCCCTTTCTTTGTGAGGCTGGTGAGGGGTGCGATGACTGTGGAGTACCCCTTTATGAACCTTCTATAGTAATTAGCGAACCCTAAGAATCTCTGGAGAGCCTTCAGTCCCACTGGCTGAGGCCACTCCAGAACAGCTGAGACTTTAGCAGGGTCCATAGAAAGGCCCGGGGTTGAAATTATGTACCCCAGAAAGGCGACAGATGTTACCTCAAAAATGCACTTCTCCAACTTGGCATATAACATGTTTTGTCTTAGTTTGCGCAACACAAACCTGACATGATCCCTATGCTCTGAGAGGTTGGCTGAGAAAATTAGTATATCATCCAAATATACCAGGACAAATTTGCCCAAGACCTCTCTGAACACCTCATTAATGAGCTCCTGAAAGACGGCCGGGGCGTTACACAACCCGAAGGGCATTACCAGGTACTCGTAATGCCCATCGGGTGTGTTAAAGGCCGTCTTCCATTCATCGCCCTCTCTGATCCGCACCAGGTTGTATGCACCCCGCAAATCCAATTTTGAGAAAATCTTAGCATTGGCGACCTGAGTAAACAAATTGTCTATCAAAGGTAATGGATAGCGTTTTTTTTACTGTGATTTTATTCAGGCCCCGATAATCAATACACGGCCGAAGGCCTCCGTCTTTTTTCTTTACGAAAAAGAAACCTGCTCCAGCAGGCGACCGGGAAGGGCGAATGAACCCTTTAGCTAAGTTTTCACGGATGTATTCCTGCATGGCCAACTTTTCAGACCCAGATAAATTGTAGAGATGACCTCTAGGCATACAACCAGACCGGAGATCAATAGGACAATCGAAAGGGCGGTGTGGAGGAAGTTTATCGGCTGACTTAGGACAAAACACGTCTGCAAACTCAGAATACTGATCTGGCAATCCCTCCACGTGAATCTTGGTCTCACCTAAGGTTACCTGCGCTAAATAATGATGAAAACAATGGGAAGACCAGCTCGTTAGCTGACCAGTGGCCCAATTGATCTGAGGTGAGTGAAGTTGTAACCAAGGCATGCCAAGAATGATCGTGGAGGTTGTCATTCGTAACACAAAAAAATGCAAATTCTCTCTATGCAACACCCCAATAGTGACTCCCACTTCTGGAGTCTGTGACAGAGGTCTGTTACCCTGCAGAGGGGAATCATCTACTGCAGTAACCTAAATCTGTGGGCTTATCGGGGTGACCGGAATACCCAACTTTTTTGCAAATTCGTGGTCCATAAAATTAGCCACTGAGCCCGAGTCAACGAAGGCTTCAGTGATTTCCGACCTATCTTCCCACGAAATAGTACAGGGAAGAAGCAAACGTTTATCATCTAGGGGTAAAGATTGCACGCCTAGGGTATTACCCCCGACTACACCTAGGCAGTAGCGTTTCCCGACTTCTTAGGGCAATTCTGCACTCTATGACCCCCCTCTGCACAATAAAGACAGAGCTGCTCTGATATCCTGCGTTTCCTCTCCACTTGAGACAACTTTGACCGACCAATCTGCATTGGCTCAGGTGGAGGTGAAGCGGGTGGAGGTGGAATCACTGGGGCCGCAGCGTGAGACACCATTCTAACGTGGTTTTTTCCCCGGGTCTGCCTCTGATAGCGCAGCCGGCGTCCTATCCTGATGGCCGATGAAATGGCCTCATCGATGGACTTGGGTTCGGGCTGACTTAACATAAGATCAGAGACCTCGTCTGACAACCCTGACAGAAAACAATCTAGAAGGGCAAATGTGTCCCACCTGGCCGATACTGACCATCTCCTAAATTCAGCAGCATAATCTTCAACCGGACTCTTGCCTTGACGTAAAAGTTTGAGCTTCCGCTCAGAAGTCGAGGCGATGTCCGGGTCATCGTAAATTATAGCCATAGCTTTAAAAAATTCCTCTACAGAGGTTAAGGCCTGGTGACCGATGGGAAGACCATACGCCCAGGTCTGAGAATCGCCTGATAACAAAGTCTTAATGAACGTAACCCTTTGGGCCATGGTTCCTGAAGAATTAGGTCTTAACTCAAAGTATGATAACACTCTACTTCTAAAATTTCGGAAGTCAGATCTGTGACCAGAAAATTTTTCAGGTACAGGCATACGTATGTCTGTGCTAGGAGGAGATAGCATCTCTTTCACAGTCGTCTGGAGGGTTTGTATAGATCCAGACAAAGCGTCAATTAACGTCTGGTGACAGCCCAGCACTTGGTTGATGTCTTCCACCGAGGTGGTAAGTGTGCCCAGACGGCTGGTGAGTGCATCCATTTGTATTTGGTCTGCCGTTCTGTAACGATCGGTGTAACACAGAGAGAATCTGATTATTGGTGATCTGCAGTATCACCAAAAATACAGATATATACCTGATTATTGATGATCTGCAGAATCACCGATAATACAGATATATCACTAACCTCTGGACACCTGAGTGATATGAGTGTTTGGTGCAACAGTAATACTTTGAGGAAAGCACCTGGTGAGCAGGTACAAAGGCAGTAAGAAATACTGCACAAGAGAACGAGGACCTTCCAGTAGCCTGAGGATCTCCCGGGGGGAGGAGTCAGGCTGGGAGTAGGAAGGACCAGAGAGTGAGTGACACCAATGGGTGGATGTCACTGACTGATCTGGGAACTATCTCTTAACTGGGGAGATAGCTCTCGAGGTCGGGCAAGCCAGGTCAGCAACACACGGACAGATAAAGTACAAAGACAGGAGGCTGATTCGGTAATCCTAAAGCACGCAGGGTTTGGCAACAGAGTATCAGATTTTACGAAGTACCAAATCAGTGATCAGAAGATTGGTCAGGAAAGCAGAAGGTCATAACAGATAATCTACAATGCCTAGTCTTGGGTGTGAGCTCCGTGATCATCAACACCCTGGAACTAGTCTGACATATAACATATGGTAACACAAGTCCCTAGTCTTGGGTGTGAGGTCCGTGATCAACACCCTGGAACTAGTCTGAAGTATAACAGAATGGTAACACAAGTCCCTAGTCTTGGGTGTGAGGTCCGTGATCATCAACACCCTGGAACTAGTCTGAAGTATAACAGAATGGTAAATACAGATTCTGACAAAAGGTCTGAGTGCTTCCACGTAGTGATCGCAACGGCAGACAACCAGCGACTGACCAGCACCCAGTATATATAGCACAGCGCTCTCCAGCACCTCCCCTAAGTGCTGGACCAATGGGAACTGGTTTAAGCGTCAGCTGACCGGCCTGGTCAGCTGACTCCCTTCTGGCTGTCATAAAAGTTCTGCCTCTCAGCGCGCACGCGCGTCCTTCTGAACCTGTGTGGACTATCAGTCCCAGCCACACCAGACATATGTTGTGTACCACCCGCCGTGCTGGACGCGGAACCAGCCGCACCGCTATCAGGGCATGCGGCGGTTTCTCCGCGTTCAACCATACTAACAGATGTAGGCCTACGCATGCACACCCCCGCATTGGACGCGGAATCAGCCGCCTTGTTCTGAGCACATGCGGTAGCTTTTCCGCGTTTTCTCACACTGCTATTTTTCCAGAGGGTGAGAGTTAAAATTTGGAGAGATATGTCAGTTCCTCCTTCAGTTTAGATAGGAGGGGAGGAAAATTAGCTTTATATAAGTCATCAACATGGGTAAGAATGTGTATACGCAGATAAGATAAGCTCGTCTTGGCCCAAGGGAATGGGAATTATTTGGAAATTGTTTGAGTTGTGTGTTTCAATAAACTGAACCCCATAAGTAATGATTTAGTCTTATTTATTTTATAAAGAGAGAATTCCTGCAGGGTTCTCCAAACATGTGTGAGGGACTTAATAGGGTCACCTAAAGTCAAGAGTACGTCATCAGCAAATAAGTTGATAACAAAAGACTGATATTTCATATTTATGCCCTGTATGTTTGTATTGCTACAAATTTTTTTCAGCTAGTGTCTCCATGATTAAAAAAAAAAAAATATTAAAGGCGAGAGTGGGCATCCCTGCCTGGTACCGTTGGTGATGTGGAAGGTTTTTGAAGGGAAACCTGAAACTCTGACTGATGCAGAAGGGTTGTTGTAAAGGGCCGTAATACCTTGAAGGAAATTCCTAACGGATGCCAAATTTGGATAACACTTCGTTCAACAAACTCCAGTGGACCCTGTCGAAGGCCTTCTCTGCATCTAGTGCCAGGAATAGAAACAGGAGCTCAGAACATGTAAAACATGGATAACCCTATGGGTACCATCCAGGGCTTGGTGCCCCATTGTGAAGCCAGGTTGGTCTGGTCCAATTACCTGCGGGAGTATGTGATAAAGGCGGTTGGCTAATACTTTAGCATATAATTTCAGATCGCAATTGAGTAGGGAGATGGCTCTATAATTGGAGGTAAGACTGGCATCTTTTCCTTCCTCAGGAATGACAGATATTGTAGCTTGAGTTAATTCAGGATGGATTTAACCTGTGGACATAAAGGAGTTAAATAGTGTTAAAAGTTTGGGTGCTAAGGTGGTTTGAAAGGTCTTATAATATTTGTTCGGAAATCCTTCCCGGCCCAGGGGATTTGTTAAGTTTAGCTTTAGATCTAACTGTTATAATTTCTTGCAGATCAAATGGTCTATTTAGTGCAGTTGCTTGGGGTAGGGGAATAGTGGGTAAATTAATAGAGGCCAAACATTATTTGATTCCCTCCAGGGTTGGCTGGGCTGTACTTGGGTCCATTTGTAAGTTATAAAGGGTGCCGTAGTAATCATTAAATGCATCAGCAATATCTTCAGGGTTTGATAATCTAACTTTAGAAAAAGGGTGAATAATGTGTGGAATTTTGGTTTTTATATGTCTACCTTTCAACATTTTTTGCCAGAAGAGAGCTGGCTTTGTTCCCTTGGTAATAATAATTCTGTTTTAATTTGTGAACTAGTACTTCATGATCAGAGATAATGTGGAGTCTTAAGTCTTGCCTTAAAGCAAAAAGGGTTTTTTTCAAGTCAGGGGTGGAGTTGATTTTATGAGGGGATCACGCTTCAATTGGGAGAGTAAATTATCTAGTTTGGCTGTATGGGATTCTTTTCCCTAGATGCAAGTTGTATTAGAATACCACGCATATGGGCCTTATAGGCTCACCATATTGTCGTACCTCCAATAGGACCCACCTCGTTCAAGGAAAAATATTCTCTAATATCATTTATTTCATGCCTGTATTCTTCCTTTAATAAGAGTTAAAAGTTCATTTACTATGCATTAGGGGATCTGGCAGATGAGGACCAAGTAATAGAAACACTTATTGGTGAGTGGTCCGACCACGTAATAGAGCTAATTGTGGAATCTGTAACTTTCTGGAGAGTGAAACGGTCCACTAAGAAGAGGTCAATTCTTAAAGAGGAACAGTTGTGAAAATCTTAAAATTTTAAACACATACAAATAAGAAGTACATTTCTTCCTGAGTAAAATGAGCCAAAAATTACTTTTTTCCCATGTTGCTGTCACTTATAGTAGATAGTAGAAATCTGACAGAACCGACAGGTTTTGGGCTAGTCCATCACTTCATGGGGGATTCTCCTCAGCATGGCCTTTATTCTTTATCAAGACATTCCCTGAAAATGATTATGAATTCAACTGGAAAGTTGGAGGAGCACTCTTCCATAGGGAGGAACTAACATGTGCCCATGCCTCAGATCCCAGCATCCACGGGATCCACTAAAAGTAATTGCAAGACAGGCTGGCAACACACAAAAATAGAAAAGTAAAAAGTTTAGCTCTTTATTAGATTGCCATTCAAATGACAACCTTGTCAAAAAGATAGGCTATGGCGGCGACAGCCCGCTGTTTCAAGCTGTTATAGCTCTTTTTCAAGCCACTCAGCTGAGTGGCTTGAAAAAGAGCTATAACAGCTTGAAATATAATAAAGAGCTAATCTTTTTACTTTTCTATTTTTATGTGGTGCCAGCCTGAAAATGATTATGTAAACTCCTGTAACCATTAATGGCAGCAGAACGCCGGGACCAACGCTGGAACACAGGCCTGTGGGTCTCGGCGGCTCTCTGACGTTATTGGAGCGCATGACGCTCATTCTCCATTGGACAGGCGGCAGATGTGTTCCCAATACGCGCTCCGCCGTTTTAAACTGTAACACATGGTTCAGTGCATGTCAGCTGATCTGCTGACACACTGCATGCTGATTGGCTGTTTTGGATTCCTTTGCCTTCTGATTGGTTAGTGCTAAGTATAAATGTAATGTGGGCCTCAGTTATCGCCCGTGATAGTTCTTGCTTTGGCTTGTTGCTGGGTATGTGCTTACACTTTGGAAATACCGTTGCTGACTTTGCTTGTTCCTGACTTTGCTCCTTTTTGTTGTTAACCTGTGCTTTATTCTGATAACCGCTGCCGACCTCTGCTCCGTCTGACCACGCTCCTGCCTGATACCCACTGCCGACCTCTGCTCCGCCTAACCACGCTTCTGTCTAATACCCGCTGCCGACCTCTGCTCTGTCTGACCGCACATATGCCTGATTACCTGGAATTGAACCTTGGCTTGTTACTGGACTCTGCAAGAATGCCTCCTGCCCCTGACCCGGCTTGTATGACCACTCAGTTGAACTTTCTGCCTCTGTGCCCATCCTGTCTCAGCCCTCTAGACTATCTTGCTACTAGGCCTCAGGTGACCATACACTTATTTCTAATCTGTGCTCATTGCATATTCTGTCTTATACATTGGTGAGTGGCTATTTGTCAGCTATATGCCATATCTGCCTGCAGGGTTGTTAGGTAGGAGTTTTAGCAGGTGTTAGGGCTGGGTTATAGGTCAGTCATATGGGCATACAGTCTGATCTATAGCCAATGACCAGACAAGCCTGACAGTATCACGGGTCAGAAATACTCCTAAACAAAAAAGACTAATGGGGGTCTTCGTTATGGAGGAGTTACAACAACAAATTTTGCTCCTCACTGAGGCTGTAAATTCTCTCACGGAACAGGTATCTACTTAACAGGTTCAACTGACTCAATTAGTCAATGCCACATCACGTGCTGAACCACCTGCTTCTGCTTCGGATCATTCTGTGCTTCCTCCAACTCCTTCACTCAGAGTACCTATGGATCCAAAAATGCCTATTCCGGAGAAATTTTCTGGCAACAGAGCTGAATTCAGCAATATCATGAATAACTGTCTGTCATATTTCAAGGTTCGCTCTCAGTCTTCTGGTTCAGAATTGCAAAGGGTACTCTTTGTCATATCCCTCCTACAAGGGGATCCTCAGGCCTGGACCTATGGGTTACCCCCAGAGCATGAAGCTCTCACTTCAGTTGACAATTTCTTTAAAGCTATGGCCATATTGTACTCTGATCCTGACGTTATTTCCACAGCTGAACAGAACTTAGGGGATCTACGCCAAGGTCGACATACTGCAGAAGAATACGCTTCAGAATTCAGACGTTGGGCAGTCTCAACCAGTTGGAATGACTCAGCATTACTGCACAATTTCAGTTTGGACTCTCTGATATTATTATGAACTTCTTTTTCAGTTATCCAGTTCCTACAACCTTGGAGGAAGCTATAACTTTGGCAATTCATGTGGATATGTGAATCAGACAACGACGTCAAGGAAGATCTCATATGCCTGTTCCTATATCTGTTCCATGCAGCAGTAATATTCCCACAACCACAGAAGAACCTATGCAGCTAGGGATCTCTAAACTTTCCTATACTGAAATTAACTGTAGGAGAATTTAAAGGTTGTGTTTTTATTGTAGGGAACCTGGTCATGTTGTTAACTCATGTCCCAATAAAATACAAAAGTCCAATGCTTAACTGGGGTGGAGAGAACCCAGTTAAGCGATCAGCATTTGTCTCCGCCAAGTAATCTCATGTAATTACCTATTACTATCACGTCAAAAGGTATTGTGTATAACTTTCAGGCATTGATTGATTGTGGAGCAGCAGATAATTTTATGGATATTTCCTTAGTGAAAAAGTTATCCATTCAGACTAATGCAGTGTCTGAATCGATACATATCACCGCTGTTGATGATTTTGTATTACAGCAAGGTCAAGAGTTAAGGTTAACCTCCAAAGTCACCCTACAAGTGGGGGCTCTACAAGTTGAAAATTTAAGGGTTAGTTGTCTGCATTTGCCTTCCTATACAATCATTCTTGGGTTACCATGGTTGAGAAAACATAACCCAGTACTTGATTGGCAGTCTGGCCAACTGGTCAGTTGGTCATCTCAGTGTAGGGATAAATATGTGCGTAAGAGCGTGTTAAATTTTACCAAGCTCATTGAACAAAGATTACCTCAGGTGTATCAAGAATTTGCAGATGTGTTTTCTCCCAAAGCAGTTGATGTGTTACCTTCACATAGGCCATATGATTGTGCTATTGAGCTTCTCTCTGGTAGTATGCCTCCTCGTGATCGACTCTACAATTTGACCATGCCTGAGGAGCAGTCCATGAGGGAATATATCCAGGAAACCCTTCAGAACCTCTTCGTCACCAGCTGGATTCTTTTTTGTTGAGAAAAAAGATGGTGGTTAAAGACCTTGTATTGATTATAGAAGGTTGAATAAGATTACTGTTAAAAATTGATATCTGTTACCTTTTATTGATTCGATTTGGGCGGTCGGCAAGTGGTTAATAGGGGCCCTGCAAAAATGATAGCATGGGCCCCCCTTGGTCCTCAAACCCCATGAGGGTCACGTGATCATGAACCGGCAAATGGCAGCAGAGAGTGTTCTGCTCTGAAGAAGTGTCTGGAAGCAGAAAAAAATAGAGACGCTTCATGTACTTGCTACTCTGCAAGGTTCGAGAAGGTGACAGGGACAGTTTATGTGAGTGAAAGGGACGTTTTTTTTCCTAATTGGCTGCACTTGCGGTTGGAGATAGGGAGGAGGAAGAGCCTGCAAAGCCCCCGGGCCCTCCCCCTGTGATGGCGGGAGCCACTAGGGTGATTGTTACGTGTGTTGTCATCTCCTACTCCCCTCTCGGTTGTAAAGTATGTGCTGCTTCACTCCTTTTCCTTCTCCAATTTAGAGTACTTACTGCTTGACTTCTTCTTTACTTTCCACTGTACAATACATGTTCTGCCCTCCTTCCCCACTCTCCACTGTACAGTATATGCTGCTCCTTTTCTACTCCACTTTCACTGTCCAATATAAGATGCTCCTCTCCTTCTCCCCTCTCCAATGCACTGTATATGATGCTCCTCTCCTTCCTTTCTCTCCACTATACAATACATGTGGCTAAACTTCCTCTCTACTCTACACTGTAGAATGCATTCTGCTTCTCTCCTTCCCCCCTCTTCACTGTACAGTACATGATAGTAGCAGCAGCCTAGCCTTCCCAGACATGCAACCCATACTGACCCCATGAAGACACTGGACACCATAGCTGGATTTAATAGGCCAAAGCAACCCGTTTATTTAACCAAAATAACATAAACTTCAGAGAGTTGAGGTAAGGGGTCCGATATTCTCCTTCAGTTGAAATCCAGGATAACTGGCAAGCAGCCTGAAACTGGCTCCCGCCGCAGTCACCGGCTCAGGGACAGCTGCATGCCCACCGAGTAACTCTCACTTGTTGAGACCATAACCGGGTGATTTGCACCTGAGGCAAACCCCCCACAAACCAACCAACCTTCGGAGCCCTTACCCCTCCTGCTGCAATGACAAAAAACTGAAACAATTATCGGAAAATAACAAACACCTCTTCTTTGACAAAAAAAGGGAGGCAGGGAGGGAGCTTCTTCTCCTAACGCCTGACTAGCTGTCTCCGCCCCCCGCCTCCTTCAAATCCCAGCTCATCTTAGCAGCTCCTCTCCTTCCAACCTCTTCCCCCCGCTTAACCCTTTCCTTCCCAGGCAGTCTACACTATCATGTGTAGGCCTTCCAGACTGCGCTACGCTTCACTTCCCAGGCCTCTTCTTGATAGTAGCAACAGCCTAGCCTTCCCAGACATGCAACCCATACTGACCCCATGAAGACACTGGACACCATAGCTGGATTTAATAGGCCAAAGCAGCCCGTTTATTTAACCAAAATAACATAAACTTCAGAGAGCTGAGGTAAGGGGTCCGAGATTCTCCTTCAGTTGAAATCCAGGATAACTGGCAAGCAGCCTGGAACCGGCCCCCGCCACAGTCACCGGCTCAGGGACAGCTGCATGCCCACCGAGTAACTCTTACTTGTTGAGACCATAACCGGGTGATTTGCACCTGAGGCAAACCCCCCCACAAACCAACCAACCTTCGGAGCCCTTACCCCTCCACCACGAACCGGCGTGACCCCTCATGCCAGAGAGGCCCACACCCTCAAAGCTCTCTGAATGCCCTCCTCTATTCCTAGTGCCCATAAATCTGTTCCAATGTCGTTCAAATGAACGCCATCCCCACTAAGAAGCAAATGGAGGTCATCCTCAAGCTCAATATGCCTGATTGCCACGCCCCCATTATGAACCACAAATCTCGCCACCTCCTTGTTTAACTTGACCCTGGCTTTATTAACTCTGCTCACTGACCTCGCCAATCTCCATGTAGCCCTAGCTACCACATCTGACCATACGACAACTGTAGTCGGGATCTCTCTCCTGATCCTCAGAACATCAAACTAAATGTCCTGAATTATGGATTTGGTAGACTTTGCTGTGATATCGTTCCCACCAAAGTGCAGTACCAGCACGTCCGGGGCCCTATCCCACTCCGTATACCTGCAGAATTCCGGCAAAACTCGTGCCCAAAGCATACCTGGGAAGCCCAACCATCGAATACAGACCTCCTGTCGAGGGAACCCAAGTTGATGCCCCTCGGGACGGACCGCAGCTCTTCTTGCACCCCTAGCAACATAAGAGTGCCCGAAGATCCAAACTAATGCTGGGCTTCCTGCAAAACACAAAACAAAAAGGAAAGGAAACAAAGGGAACAGGGAAACAATGCCCCCCGCTATCAGCTGAGTCTTACATTAAATGCAACCTAACGTAAGACCTGTATCTCATGGAATCCCATCTGCCTATTCGCTTGACTACATCCTCACTTAGCCCCCAACGAGACGCCTCCATATCTGCACCTATGCGGAAAGAATGGGAGGCAAACTCGCTGGGGTTGAGGCCCGCGCTCTGGAGACACTTACAAAATATAGCCAAAAACTGGAAATGAGTCAGCGGAGAACCGTCCATGTGAACTAGAAAAACCAAAGCAGATTCAGGTCTAAATGCCAAAAAACGCAAAACGTTCTTTCGTGGGCAAAGCAAACCCCCTATCTGACACAGCGTAATGACCCTTCCTTTACCCAGGTGGTCCGTTTTTGAGTTGCGCAGCGTGATGGCCACAGCTCCGTCCTGCACCGCCACATCACCAGCGAGGATGCCTCCCATTACCGTTTTTGACCTGCTCACTAACTCCCCCACCCTAAACGCACCAAAAAATGCCAAGACGAAAGCTGTGCTGAACAAAACCACTTCCCTCTGATCTGAACATATTCCTTGCAAGGCCAGCACCACTGTTTTCAGAATCTCAAACGTAACCGGATGCCTGGAGTCCCTGCTTGTGGAACCCATCCTGAAACCCTTCATCGCCTGTGTTACTTTAAAGTCCTTTGATACATCCTTCTGCCCCCTAAGCTTAAAGGGACTCCGAGCAGTGCAGAAACTATGGAAAGTTGCATATCATTTTGAAGCTCTCTTTCTCCTTTTTCCAACTATATATAAACCGCCGCCCTACGTCTTTTAGTTTTCGTTATTTTCGCGATCGAAGTCACGGCAAATGCAATTTTGATCGCGAAAATAACAAAAACTAAACGGCGTAGGGCGGCGGTTTAGGTGTCGTTGGAAAGAGGAGAAAGGGAGCTTCAAAATGGTATGCAACTTTCCATAGTTGCTTGTATTACACAAGACGACTTTTCCCCAAAGTTGGCAGCTGAATGGAGCTGCTGACACTGGGGAAAGTGTCGTCCTGTGTAATACAAGTAACTATGGAAAGTTGCATACCATTTTGAAGCTCTCTTTCTCCTCTTTACAACGACACCTAAACCGCCGCCCTACGCCTTTTAGTTTTTGTTATTTTCGCGATCGAAATCGCATTTGCCGCGAATTCGATCGCGAAAATAGCGAAAACTAAAAAGCGTAGGGTGGCGGTTTATATATCGTTGGAAAGAGAGGAAAGAGAGCTTCAAAATGGTATGCAACTTTACATAGTTTCTGCACTGCGCGGAGTCCCTTTAAACAAAAAGGCCAATGCCGCCAACTTCTTTGACATGGCCGCAGCCGATGTGCCCTCCGCAAAGTTTTTTCCCACAAAATAAAGGAGCAAGCACAATCGATCATCATCCGTTGAACAATCTCCGACCTGAGCCGCCAAAGCGTCCCACCTTCTCCACACAGGCATGTACGCCGCCCATGACGACTCAGACAAAGACCTCCTAAGCAGTTGAGATATCACCCGAAAGGAATTGTCCACATCCTCTCTGGACAGGGAACCCCATTCTCCTCTGCTGCAGGCGCCGCAGCCCGAAACTTGTCCCACTGGAAGTGAGAGAGGGCATCAGCTATAATGTTGTCGACTCCTGGCAAATGCACTGCGAAGATGAAAATGTTCAACCTCAAACACAACAAAACCAACTGTCTCATTGCACGAATTACTGGCGGCGAGGAGGCTGAGAACTTGTTAACAGCCAAAACAACGCCCAAATTGTCACAGTTGAAGCGAATGCCTTTATTCACCAAACGCTGCCCCCATAAATCCACTGCCACAACTATTGGAAACAATTCCAATAACACAAGGTTTTTTGTAAGTCCCGCCTCCACCCACGACGTGTGCCACGGGGAGGCGCACCACTCACCTGCCATGAAAATGCCAAAACCATGAGCACCGGATGCATCGGTAAACAATTTGATGTCGAAATTACTCACCTCTTCCTCCATCCAGAGAGACCTCCCGTTAAATTCCTGCAAAAAAAGTTAGCCACACTTTTAAATCCTCCTTCATGTCTGCAGTCAACCGGATACGATGGTGAGGTGAAGAAATGCCGGCCGTGGCGCTCGACAAATGCCTACAGAAAATACGGCCCATAGGCATAATCCTGCAGGCAAAGTTCAGCTTGCCCAGCAAGGATTGCAGATTCCTCAACATAATCTTACGCCTCCCCACTATTTGCTGTATAGTGCGTTGGAGGTCACTGACCTTATCAAGCGGCAAGCTACATTCCATATTGACCGTGTCAATTTGAACACCCAGAAACTTTAATGACGTGGTAGGGCCCTCCATCTTGGCTAATGCCAGAGGAATACCAAAGTCATCACAAATCTGATACTTTACGGCCAAAGCGGATGCACAATATGCTGACCCCGCCTCTCCCATGAACAAGAAATCGTCCAAATAATGTATCACGGATCATATCCCTGAGACTCTACGGACGACCCACTCAACGAAACAACTGAACTTCTCAAAGAATGAACATGAAATAGCACAACCCATGGGGAGGCAAAGATCCACAAAATATTTCCCTTCCCAAAAAATCCCCAATAACCTGAAACTAGATGGATGCACTGGCAGCAGCCTGAAAGCAGACTCTATGTCTGTCTTAGCTAAAAGGGAACCCTGACCTAACCTTTTTACCCAACGGAGTGCTACATCAAACGACGTGTACACAACTGATGTGTCCTGCTCAGCCAGGCCGTCATTGACCGACGACCCCTTCAGATAAGACAGGCGATGTAAAAGGCGGAACGCGCCTGGCTCCCTTTTGGGGACCACCTCCACCTCCAGTGGGGAAACTATCAACCCAGCCAGGGGGCAAGTATCATAAGGTCCTGCCACCCGGCCCGCCGCTATCTCCTTCCTTAATTTCAAAGCCACAACATCAGGTAAATCATTTGCCGAGCGCAAATTCTTGTGGGACCCTTCGCCCCTTGATGTGCATTGGCTGGGAATGACAAAACCCTCTGTGAACCCGCACCGTAAAAATGCCGCTTCATCCACATTAGGGTACTCACAAAGAAACGGCTCCATCCTTTGAACCATCACTGGCGTCCTCCCTCTTGCTTCCAGCATCCGATGTCCTACCTTTTTTCTGCTTAAAACATTTGGACGAGGGGTGTGAAACGCCGCACCCTGAGCACTCGTTCTTGAAACTGCACGAGGAACCGAATCTGCATGTGCCGTCATTAAATTGCCAGCACAACCCCTTGGTCCTGTTGAACGATTTTCCCGTGGACCCTGAACTGTCCTGTCCCCGAAAGGACTGCGGCCCAGTTGCAGGAATCATCAAGCTCATCCATAACTCAATATCCTTGTGGTTCCAGCACACCGAAGGCCGAACCGCTTTTCTCTGCCAGAACGCTTCATCATACTTGAGCCAAGCGTCCCCGCCATACCTCCTATATGCCTCACCAATCGCATTCTGATAGCAAAAA
The DNA here is from genome assembly GCF_040937935.1 of Hyperolius riggenbachi. Lineage (NCBI taxonomy): Eukaryota > Metazoa > Chordata > Amphibia > Anura > Hyperoliidae > Hyperolius > Hyperolius riggenbachi. The sequence goes on along the minus strand of NW_027152398.1, from coordinate 29,430 downwards.
AGAGCCGAGCAACACTCTGGGTTCTTTTCACCAATCACACATGCCAAAATCTCGAAAGCCTGCAACCAGTTTTGGAACGTGCGTGGAATCAATCGATAACGACGTCGTTCCTCCTCCTCTTTTTTGGACTCAGTCGATTTTACCTTATCCAAATTAAACTTGGCCAGGTGAAGTAGAGAAAAAATCTCCACAAACGCACCCTTCCAAATGCGCTCGCACACCTCCGTCTTCAGGTGAACCCCAAGTGGCCCACTCAGGCACACATACATCTCCGACTTCGCCGCTTCTGCCAACCTGAACACCTCAGAGTCACCCGATTTTTCCCCCTCCCCCAATGACTCGCTAGTTTGCACCGCTACTCCAGTAGTGCCAGACACTGCCAAGGGCAATGCCGCCTGTGCTTGTACCTGCGTACTTGTACCTGCTGTAACTGCCCCTGATGAGGCTGTGCCGCTAAACTGTGGTATCACTGCCCTGCCATGAACTCCAAACGCACCTGACTGCATTAACCCAGCCTGCAGAGTCCCTCCGAGGGGCAACTGCGCCAGTGACTGACCAGCCCACACCCCTAATGGCGAGCCAAGAGCCGCCGAAGGGGCTGACAGCAAGTTTCTCATGCCAGCCATAAAGGATTCCAACGCAGGGAGAAAAGCCGCCTGTGCACCTGCTGACAAACTCACCCCCCCTATCTGCGTCGGCCCCCTTTGCACACCCGCACCCACATCACATGGCATATTGATAACATGATTGGTAATGGTGGCCTCACCTGGTGGCGCAGGGATGACAACCTGCCCGACCGCTGCTCCAGATCCTGATGCGCCTGCTTCTGTACTCACTTCCGATGTCACCCTGCCACTGGGCCCAGTGGCTGACCCGCCCTGATGGTGTGTCCCTTGCGCTGCCTGGAATCCGCTCTGTGATGCGCTGGTGTCCGCCTCCCTCCTTGCCCCAGATGGCGCCACTCCGACTATACTGCCGCTGCTGGTGGATGGCCTACTTTGCTGGGAGGATGCATGGGCCACCGCTGCGCACTGCGACGCGATGGTGCCCGCACTGATGTCAATGCTGGTGGATGGCCCGGCATGCTGGTAAGACGCATGGGCCGCCGCTTTGCCCTGTGATGCGACGGTGCCCCTACTACTGGTGCTGCTGTGTCCTTTCTTTCCTGTGGAGGCGCGTGAGGCCTGCCGCTTGGCAGCCACCGCCCCTTCCTTATCTGCCTTCCGTCCCATCTTGCCTTTCCCCACCGAGCTGTCCTTGGTGCTGGCGCTTCTCCCCGAAGACCCTCCTGCCGCCGATTGCTTCTTGCCAGGGGGTGCCTGGCGTTCGTGTGCAGGGCTCCCGCTCCTCCTCCGCGACCTCGTGGTCGGTTCCAGGCTGAGCCTATCCGGCGGTCTGGATGTCCTCTGCGCTGGCTCCTGCTGATGATCGCTGGTCCCAGCTGACATGGCGGCCAGCTGGACGCTGACCTACTCCGCTCCCCTGGACGCTGCCTCTGCCCGGATCCGGTCCACCAAGGCCTCATCGTCGGACATGTTGCAGCCTGTGGCAGCTGAGGTCACTCAGCTTCTTCTCCTAACGCCTGACTGGCTGTCTCCGTCCCCCGCCTCCTTCAAATCCCAGCTCATCTTAGCACCTCCTCTCCTTCCAACCTCTTAACCCTTTCCTTCCCAGGCAGGTTACACTATCATGTGTAAGCCTTCCAGACTGTGCTACGCTTCACTTCCCAGGCCTCATCTTGATGCTCCTCGTTCTTCAACTGTTCAGTATCTTATGCTCCTCTTAATAACAAAGTATTACATAGTAAATACTGCTCCTCTCCAAAGTACAAGGCATACATTACCGGGGGGCGTGGCTTAGCGCCGGAGAAGAATGGACGCACATTGCTAGAGCTCCGCTCTGACTCTCCCCCAACGGTCACCTTCGCTGCCTCTACAGACCAACCGGACTAGACACTTGCAATTCTAGCCACCCCGGACAGCCCCTGGAGCTGGCTTTACCCACATCGGACCACCCGAACGCTGACCTGGAACTGATCCGACTGTCCACTGCGCACCGCGGCCTACACCCAAGATGGCGCCCGCTCCGGGACCAGGCTCCGAGTCCAGCTCCCGAGCAGAGGACCCCCCCACAGAGGATCTTCTCAACCGCTCCCTCACGGTAAGGGACATGAGAGACTTAGCAACGGAGATTAAGTCCGCGCTAGCTGCAGCCACTCTAGAAATCAGGGAGGAGATGGCGGCCATTGTGGGACGTGTGGACGGGCTGGAAAGAGAGAGCAGATACCAGGCCCGAACCTCAAACGCAGCAGCCAGAGCTATTTGTATGCATAACGCCAAACTCATAGAAGCTAACCGGCAGATTGAGGACTTGGACAACAGGGGGAGGAGATGCAACATTAGGGTGAAAGGCCTGCCTGAGACGGTTTCACCTAACGACATCGTCCCAGCCCTGACAGCCATCTTTAATGGGGTCTTGGAGAAACCTAAAGAGGAACACATAGATTTTGTGAGAGCGCACAGAGCCCTGAAACCGAGGGGAAGTGATAATGACGCACCCAGAGATGTTATTTGTTGTCTGCAATCTTTCCCCCTCAAAGAATCCATAATGCGAGCTGCGAGAAACCAAGAGGACATAATCTTCAATGAAACATCTGTTGGGATTTATCAAGACCTATCCCCGATTACCTTAACTAATAGACGGGCACTAAAACCACTGCTGAAGATCCTTCAGGACAAGAAAATTCAATATCGCTGGAAGATCCCCTTTGCGCTTGTGGCATCGGTGGGCAACAAAGCGGCAACTCTTAGATTCCCGGATGAACTCTATGCTTTCTGCCAGGTTCTTGGAATCCAGTGCCCGGAGGTGCCAGAATGGTACGCAGATTTCCTTCTGCCAGAAGAGATTTACAAGGAAAGAGACTCTTTCTTCGCAAGCACTAATGTGAGCCCACAGGCACCCAAGAGATCTAAATCTAATTCCTGCTCCTCCTCTGAAGACTCCCGATGCCGTTCTACACGCAGAAGACACAAGATGGATAAGTGAACTTAGACTTGCTTAAGATACCTGAATTACCCCTCTTTTTCTTGCAGAAGACTCCCCTTGGGGGCCCCCCTCTCCCTCACTCGCCCACATATTGACCCCCCGTTGAAAGACAGTGCCACAGACGGGATTCTGATGTAACCCCCTAGCTTCACCCTCTCTAAGTGTAATGTGGCTAAAAGACAGCCTGTAGTATGCAGAAACGCCAGGCCTTGCTTGTTATTATCATTATATGTCGGCACACAAATGTTATATTTAAGTTTTAGTTTAACACTTACTCTACGTCCCTTGGGATCACAAAAAAAGCACCTGGAGTTGTGGGGGAGGAGGGTTGGAAGTTGGGGGATCGACGACTTGGGGGATGTCGTGCCAATTGTCCTTGGCCCAGTTTTATGGGTCGGACATGGCGGGACGTCTCCCCCCCTGGTCGTTCTCCTGGGGCGGATTCTGTTAAAGGCTGATATGTTCTTCATGCTCTTCATGCAAGTGCCTTAATTTCCCCTGAGTGTACTTTGTTGAAAATGAAGTTGGTTACTAAATAATGTGTTTAATATGTTTAAAAAGTTGATCCTGTTTAGGGGTTCCTGCCGTCCTTGGGGGTGGCTTGGGACGAGGAACCTGGTCTGATTAATCTTTTGTTATAGTTCGTGATATAGGTGGCCGGGGGGGAGTGAGTACAAACCTGTTGTGACCCATTTAATCTCCTCTGCTGACCTCAATTCCCCCCAAGTTGGCATTGATCAACACCACTAAATACCTCCATAAATTCTCCACAGGGATCTTCTTCTAGGACTTCCCTGTGTGGTGGCTTTTTCTCGTTTCTTGAGCTCTCTAGCTTAGCTACTCTCTCCTCTCACTCTTTTATTTTTCCTTCTTTGTTTCTCTCTCCCCTCCCTCTTACTTCTCTCTGTAGAGGCCCTAGGTCCTTAAAGAGATATTGAATATGTCTGAGCATATGCCAATTCACATAGATGCTACACGTCCAATCCCCCTGGAATGGAGATTTGTGTCTATCAATGTAAATGGGCTGAATACCCCTGAGAAGAGGTCACACCTGTTGGGCTTCCTCCAAAAAGAAAAGGTGCAGATAGGTTTCCTTCAGGAAACCCACCTTAAGCAAAACTATATACCCGCAATTAAGAATCATAGATACACACAAATCTTCCATGCTACAGCCCCTGAGGGCAAAAAGAAAGGAGTGGCTATTATAGTCCACAAGTCTCTGGAATTGGAGGTCAGTGAAACCAAGGCAGACCCAGAGGGAAGATTCCTTTTTCTTAAAGGGAAGGCTGGGAATAGAAGTGTCACCTTAGCCAACTTGTATGCGCCCAACCAGAAACAACCTTCCTTCCTAGCTAAAGTACTCAACGATCTACAACAATTTCAGGAAGGCATTCTAATTGTTGGTGGTGACCTCAATATTTCTTTGGAGCCATTACTTGACACTTCTAATGGCTCATCATCCATCCCTTACAAACACTTGCGTTTTATTAGAAACAAGTTGGATGACCTGACACTGTTAGATGTCTGGAGGCTATCCCATCCCACAGTCAAAGACTACACGTTTTTCTCGGGTTTACATAATAAACACACCCGTATTGACTACTTCTTTTTGCAACAAAGGAATCTTCCTCTCTTGAAATCTGCTGAGATAGGAGTCAAAACTTTCACTGACCACAATCCGATTTTCCTAACTCTGCAACTAACAGACACAATTCACAATTCGTGGAACTGGCGTCTAAACCCATACCTCCTTACTAATCTGGAACACCAGCCAGGTATAGCGCAAGAAATCAAATCATACTTTATTCTAAACGCTGACACTGCACCCAGCAAAATGGTCTTATGGGAAGCCCACAAACCAGTGCTGAGGGGTCACCTTATCAGTCTGGGCTCCAGACTTTAAAAGGAGCGAAATGCCAGAATAGAGGGATTTATGTCTCAAATCAAGAAGTTGGAGGCAGCCCACAAGCAGACGTTAGCGGCCCAAACCCTTCAAGAGCTTACCCAAGTTAGATCTTCATTACTTTCCGAGCTTAATATTATTGCTAAACGTAAGTTCTTGATGACGAGAAAGGTGTTTTATGAAGCAGGCAACAAATGTGGGAGATTGCTTGCAAGGGCCCTTCGTAAGCAGTCAGCCCAGACACGAGTTAAAGTTATTTGCCCAACGCCTCAAAGTAAGCTTCACTCAATTGACAAGATTGCAGAGGAATTTTGTAAATACTACAAAGATCTTTACAATCTCCCTCCTGCCTACAACCCTTCTCTTACCACACCTCACAGGGAATCCATATTATCTGATTTTGTTACTAAGTTTGGCCTAAAGAAGCTCTCTGAGGAAGACGCAGTCAGCCTGGAAGCCCCTATCACTAAAGAGGAATTCTGGGGTGCTCTAAAAACTATGCAACCAGGCAAATCCCCAGGCCCTGACGGCTTCACGGTCGCCTACTACAAACTCTTTAAACGAATACTAGCTAGACGCTTTGTTGATGCATTCAATGACATAGACCAAGACACTAACCCTTCTATTCACTTTCTGAGTGCCCACATAGCCGTCATTCCTAAAGAGGGGAAGGATCCTGGGCAATGTTCAAGTTACCGCCCCATATCACTGCTCAATGTGGACGCAAAGCTTTTTGCAAAAATTTTAGCTAACCGTCTCATTGAATTCATTCCAAGTCTAATACACCTAGATCAGTCAGGTTTTGTTCCAGACAGAGAAGGAAAAGACAACACTATGAAAGCGGTGGGGCTCATAGCCTACCTCAGAAGACATGGAATCCCAGGCATGTTGCTTTCAACAGACGCGGAAAAAGCTTTTGATCGGATTGCCTGGGATTACATGTTTTCGGTACTTAGGGGCCTGGGGATTCGCCCTCAATTCCTACACTGGCTTTATTCTCTCTATTTTAAACCCTCTGCAAGGGTAAAGGTTAACGGCTTCCTCTCAGACCCATTTGAGATTGCCAATGGCACAAGGCAGGGGTGCCCCCTATCCCCCCTCCTCTTCATAATCACCCTGGAACCTTTCCTGAACATGATTAGGCAAGACCCGGATATTGGTGGTGTTAGGGTTGCTCAGGGGGAGTTCAGGGTTGCAGCCTTTGCGGACGACCTTTTATTTTTCATAACCAATCCAGCAATCTCTCTGCCTACCCTTATGAACCGTTTTAAAGAATTCCAAATCCTATCCAACTTCAAAATACATTTTCAAAAATCAGAAGCAATGAATATCTCTCTGCCCCCAAACTCTTTTGGCCAATGTAAAAATGCCTTCCCTTTTCGCTGGGCCAGCCAGGCCATTAAATACCTTGGGGTTTACATCCCTAGAGATCTTAACCTTATTTTCAAATTAAACTTTGAACCCCTGCACTCCAAACTGTCTGCTGAGATCGCTGCGTGGGGGAACAAACCATACCTGTCATGGTTTGGACGGATAGCATCAGTAAAGATGACTCTACTCCCGAAATTTTTATATGTCTGCCAAGTTCTCCCTATTGCTCTTACCAAACCATTTTTGAAATCTCTTCAAGCTAAGATCTTGGCATTTATCTGGGGCAATAAAACCCCACGACTACGCCATAGCATCCTTAAGCTCCCTAAAATTCAGGGGGGAGCGGGGCTCCCAGATTTGATGGCGTACCACCAGGCGGCTGTCCTCAGCAGACTTTTCGAATGGTGCAACCCCAACTCGACTAAACAATGGGTCGCCATTGAAAGAACATTCTCCCCAGTCTCTTTGCAGGCCCTGCCATGGATCAACGGCCCAAGGGTTAAAATATGTGAACAATCCCACCCCTTTATTCTAGCCTCCACTAGGGTCTTTAGAAACCTGTTTTCTAAAGAGGAGGGATCTTCCCTCATTGGCCCTTTAACACCAGTCAAAGACAACCCAGCATTCCCACCAGGGCAGTTCTCGTCTTTTGCCCACAACTGGGCTTCACCTAACATCCCCAGACTTAGAGATTTTGTACATAACAAGGAAATCAAGGACATATCCACTGTCAGTCAAGCAATGACCTCAGGCAAATTCCCCTTTTGGGCTCACCTTCAAATTAGTAGCTTTTTGAGAGATCCAAAACACAAATGTGGGGCAAGCAGACCGTTAACTCCCCTTGAGCAATCTTTGATGCAACCTGGACCCCACAGACACACCATTTCACTACTATATGATTTGTTGGTCACTATGGGCATGCCGTCCACCCTTCCCTACCAGGCAAAATGGGAGGAGGCTTTGGGGAAACCCCTGTCAGAGGAGCAATGGAATTCCATCATCTTACTGACCCACAAGTCCACTCTCAATGTATCAACCCAAGAACAAGGGTTTAAAATCCTTACTTTTTGGTATAGAACGCCTGCTCTTCTCAGTAAATTTGCTCCAGAGATTCCAGACACATGCTGGAGGTGTAATGCCCCCAAAGCAAACTTACTGCACATTTTTTGGTCTTGTCCTCACCTTTCCTCCTACTGGAAAAAGGTCCACAAATGGACAGTGGCAATCTCTTCAATAGAACTGCCCTTCTCTCCTGAAGCTTTATTGCTCCACTGCTGTCCAACTCCACATAGGTCGTACAAAAAAATGATTGTACCCCATCTTCTCAATGCTGCCAGAGCATTAATTCCCTTACTTTGGAAAGACCCTGCAGCCCCCTCTGTAGCCCAGTGGTGAGCGAGGGTGGATGGCATTGCCCAGATGGAAGAAATTATTCTGTCTTCACAAGACAAAGCTGACCAATTTGTTCATACCTGGGCTTGCTGGTTCCTATTTAAAGATTCGGATGATTACAAACAGGTGATTGGCAAGCTTAGACCATAAGATTAGTGACTTTAATACTGCTCTTACTGTTCTTTTATCTCTATGTTGATGACTTGCTTCACTCCTCTCCTTTCTCAATTTCTCTCCTATTCTCTTTCTGAAAACGATGGATATGCGAGCAGTCAGCTCGAACCTTTTTTATGGATCTACCTGTCCTCTGAAAAGTACATTCAGGTTTTTTGTGCAATGAGGATAACCAAATTTGGTTCATATGACTGTCACTATCCACGTATCTTTTATATATGTACAGAATGTTGGTTTATATTTCAAATGCTTTGATATAAGTGTACCACCTTTATCTCAAAAATCAATAAAAATTTCTAATGTGAAAAAAAAAAGGCATACATTACCTCTTGATTTTCAGGCATCATCTTGCCTGGTGTACCAATTATTATTATCTTTATTCAAGATTTCCAGCTTAACATAACAGTTAACACTGAAAGGGGAATGACAGGACATCAGAAGCTGTTTTGGAGACTGTAACCCAATAGGGTCTTGTACCAATGCACATACAGAGCTGTCAATTATTTGATGTTCTTAACTTATGAGGAAAGAAATATAAACTAAATCTGGACATCCAGGAATTATGATATTTCAGTTGCTGGTAAAAGGAAGTCCACACAATGCTACCACAGTATTATTGTAAAGTTCCTAATCTAAACTTAATTTTGTTGGTTGGATTGATTTCAAGATTTAGTGCAAATGACATAAAGTTTGCCTTATACTAATAAACAGTCTTTTTTTTCTATTATTTATTGGGCAGTGAGGGCAAAGCGCTGATCTGATCTAAAATCTGTGGTAAATCTGCATGATAACACATTAAAGATTACACTCTTGTAGACTAGTGATGATGAACAATTATGGTTGTAATTTTTTTCATTATAGTAAACATGAAAGTGTGCATAAAATATAAGTCAATGGGGATAAGAAGTGGATTAGAAATTTGAATTAATGGACATGGGGAAAGCACTGACATCACGGGGTTTGAGACAATATCATACATTTTTCACAAACATGTGCAACCTGTAAATCCTATTTTTGTGGAAGTTCTGGCTCAATGAAAGATGTAAATTTTAATGCAAAAATGTACATTGTCAATTTGCAACCATTTGTACTGAAGAAGGCTGCATATTTCCATTATTGATAATAGAGGCCTGATAACTGGTAAGAGGTGTACAGGGTAAAGTTATTAATACACTGAGGAAATTGCATACTTTGTAGTATCATCAGACAACCTGTTCTGAAATAGAGATGTAGCGAACGGTTCGCGGGCGAACGGTTCCAGGCGAACTTTGGTGGTTCGCGTTCGCAGAGAACCGGGAACTTGTTTTCAAAGTTCGGTTCGCCCATAGACTTTAATGGCTGCCGACTTTACCGGTTAATAGCAAAGTCCCCTTACATAGTAGAAACACCAAAATTGTTGGGAATGTTAAGTGGAATAGTGGGACCAAGATGAAACATTTTTTTTTTCAAAAAGACCTTATACTTTTTGAGAAAATCAATTTTAAATTTTCAGAGTAAAATAAGCCGATTCATAAAAAAAGGAACTGATCCATTAAAAAGAACCGGATGATTCAAGAACCGTTAGTAAAGCAGAGAATGCGTCCTGAGCAGGACGTGAAGCTGCCGGCTCCGCTGCTGTCTCTCCCCACCTGCCTGCACCTGTCACCCTCACCTAGCCTGGCACCCAGCGCACCCATGGGTGCCAGGCTAGGTGAGAGTGACAGGTGAGGAGGTGGGGAGAGACAGCAGGAGCCGGCAGCTATGCATCCAAAAGGACGCATTCTCTGCTATGTGGGAGGCATCGGAGATCTTCAATCAACTTAATTAAGGATCGCAATATAAGAGGATACAGTTCGTTGGATCGTTTACCGTGGATATTGGCGTGGGAATTTTTTTTTAAAGGTACAGGTAAGTATTTATGGTTAATTTAGAATAATAAAATACTTTTCTCGTGGTTGTGTTTTTATTTCATTTAACCCTTTGTGGAAATGTGTAAGGGGTACTTTGTACCCCTATACTCATTTCTCCTGGGAGGGAGGTGGGCATTTGGGGTCCCCTTCTTAAAGGGGACTCCCAGATGCCACCATGAACCCCCCCTCCCCAGGGAGTCGTTGCCCCCACCTCCTCCTGGGGCACCGGAGGTGGGGAAGAGCCCCTTGTCCATGGATTGGACCAGAGCTCCGGGGGGGAGGGGAAGGCTTGACCGCCCCCCCCCCCCCGGAGCCCCCCATACCATGGACCATGTGGGCTGGTATAGCTCAGGGTGCGAAGCCCCAGTCGGCCGGGGCTCCGCATTCTGGCTATCCCAGCCTGCATGGGGGACAAGGGGTTACAGAGGCTCGGGAGGGGGGACCCCACGCCATTTTTTTTCAGATTTCCCACACACAGCAAATAAAAAAAATAAAAACATTTTTTAAAGGACTTCCGAGGCCACAAATGTGAAAAAAAGTTAAATACCTTTTCATAATCCATATCCATTTAGAACGCCATCCGCACCCTCCCGTAATTCCACCATGGCTCTAGCACTAATAATGGCCCTGGTCGAGTCCCGACCCCTCTGAACGGGTCGGGTTCTCAACTCATTCCCCCCTCAATATGGCCGCCACAGATTGCCGCGGCTGCGCAGTCCGCATAGACGCGATTGCGACTGCGCAGCTCTAGCACTTCCTCCCGATGCGTCCGATGTATGCACGCATATTGATGACGCGGTGGGAGGAGGGCCTGGAGCTGCGCAGCCGCAATCGCGCCTATGCAGGCTGCGCAGCAACGGCAATCTGTGGCGGCCATATTGAGGAGGGAATGAGAACCCGACCCGTTTGGAGGGAGCCATGGGGGAATGAACGGGAGGGCGCGGATGGCGTCCTCCATGGATCTGGATTGTGAAAAGGTATTAAACTTTTTTCACATTTGTGGCCTAGGAAGTCCGTTAAATATTGTTTTCTGCTATCTTTTTAACATATCCTGCAAATTTGGTGTTGCTAGGATGTAAGGGGCCTTTGCTATTTACTGCTAAAGTCGGCGGGTGAGGATGATAACCAACCAGAATTATAGGGGTGCAAAAGTGCTGAATTCTGCCATGGGCCTCCATTAGGCTCCCTATTTCACTTTCAAAAATCTCAAATCTTTTCAAAGGGCTATGGCTCAGAAGTGGCACATTTTCTAGCATTGTAGGGACTCTTAGGGGGATCATGACTGGTGAGTTTCGGGCCCCTAGGCCAAAGAGGTCATAGCCTAGGGCAGGGGTGCCCACACTTTTTCGGCTCGCGAGCTACTTTAAAATTTGCCAAGCCCAGGAGATCTACCAACATTTAGGTAGCTAGGTATACGTGCCTTCAGTATAGGTCGATAGGTATAGGGGCCTTCAGTATAGTTAGCCAGGTATAGTGTAGTTAGGTGTGGGTGCCTTCCGTATAGTTAGCCAGGTATAGTGTAGTTAGGTGTGGGTGCCTTCAGTATAGTTAGCCAGGTATAGAGTAGTTAGGTGTAGGTGCCACTCACCTCCCTCCAGTTCCAGCGGCGGTGTCTGGGGCTCCTCCTGGTCTCCCCTCCGTCGGCCGCGCTGGCTAGAGTCAGTGCAAATGCGCGGCATAGAAGAAGACTCCGGCGAGCGAAGGGGGCGGCGGGCAGCGTGCGCTGACGCATTGTGCCCAGCACCGCCCCCAGCTATGACGTTGCGGTGTCCTCCATTCCCGCTGCGCCGCCCCTCTCCTCTCTGCCTCTTCCGATTGGCTAGCGGCCGACAGGGGTGCAAAAGTGGTAAAATCCCCCATAGGCTTTCATTGGGTCTCCTATTTCACGTTCCAAAAGCTCACATTTCAAAGGGCAATGACTCAGCGGTGGCAAAACTCACCAGTCATGATTCCCCTAACAGTTCCTACAATGCTAGAAAATTTGCCACTGCTGAGCAATTGCTCTTTGAAAAGATGTGAGATTTTGGAAAGTGAAATAGGGAGCCAATGAAAGCCTATGGGGGATTTTACCAATTTTGGACCCCTGTAACTCTGGTTTGCAGAGATGTATGGAACCCATCTTTGAAGTCCAAGTCTAACAATATGTCTTCTACCTGCATGAGTCATTTCGTGAGATTCAGACGTTGCTAACGGCCATGGCTGCGATTTATGTACATCAGACTCGCCACCATCGAAATTGCCCAAATAAACAGGTTTTTGTGACCCTAGGCTATGACCTCTTCGGCCTAGGGGCCCGAAACTCACCAGTTATGATCCCCCTAATAGTTCCTACAATGCTAGAAAATTTGCCACTGCTGAGCAATTGCCCTTTGAAAAGATGTGAGATTTTGGAAAGTGAAATAGGGAGCCTAATGGAAGCCTTAGCAGAATTCAGCACTTTTGCACCCCTATAATTCCGGTTGGTTATCATCACCCGCCGACTTTAGCAGTTAATAGCAAAGGCCCCTTACATCCTAGCAACACCAAATTTGCAGGATATGGTAAAAAGATAGCAGGAAACAATATTTAACGGACTTCCTAGGCCACAAATGTGAAAAAAGTAATACCTTTTCATAATCCAGATCCATGGAGGACGCCATCCGTGCCCTCCCGTTCATTCCCCCATGGCTCCCGCAGTAATACCGGCCCCAGTCGGGTCCCGACTCCCGACCCCTCCGAACAGGTCGGGTTCTCATTCCCTCCTTAATATGGCCGCCACAGATTGCCACGGCTGCGCAGTCCGCACAGACGCGATTGCACCTGCGCAGCTCTAGGGCCTCCTCCTGCCGTGTCATCAATATGCGTGCATACATCGGACGCATCGGGAGGAGGACCTAGAGCTGTGCAGCCGCAATCGCATATATGCGGACTGCACAGCCGCGGCAATCTGTGGTGGCCATATTGAGGGGGGAATGAGAACCCGACCGGGGCCGGTATTACTGCGGGTGCCATGGCGGAATGAACGGGGGGGCGCAGATGGCGTCCTCCATGGATCTGGATTATAAAATGGTATTTAACTTTTTTTATACTTGTGGCCTCGTAAGTCCTTTAAAAAAATGTATATGTATATGTATGTATATGTATATGTATATATATATGTATGTATATATATGTATATATGTATATATGTATGTATATATATATATATATATAAATATATATATATTTTTTTATTATTATTATTATTATTTTTATGTGCTGAGTGTGAGAAATCTGAAAAAAAAATGACGTGGGGTCCCCCCTCCCAAGCCTCTGTAACCCCTTGTCCCCCATGCAGGCTGGGATAGCCAGAATGCGGAGCCCCGGCCGACTGGGGCTCCGCACCCTGAGCTATACCAGCCCGCATGGTCCATGGTATAAGGGGCACCGGGGGGGGGGAGGGGCAGCCAAGCCTTCTCCTCCCCCCCCCCCGGAGCACTTGTCCAATCCATGGACAAGGGGCTCTTCCCCACCTCCGGTGCCCCAGGAGGTGGTAATGACTCCCGGGGGGGGGGGTTCATGGTGGCATCTGGGAGTCCCCTTTAAGAAGGGGACCCCAGATGCCCACCCCCCCCAGGAGAAATGAGTATAGAGGTACAAAGTACCCCTTACTAAAGTGGGGCAGAACCTCCGATTTTAGGTTCGCGAACCGGGTTCGCAAACTTCCGCGTAAGGTTCGGTTCGCGGAAAAGTTCGCGAACCGCAATAGACTTCAATGGGGATGCGAACTTTGAAAAAAAAAATTATGCTGGCCACAAAAGTGATGGAAAAGATGTTTCAAGGGGTCTAACACCTGGACCCCCAGGTGGAGGAGTGGGATACATGCCAAAAGTCCCCAGGAAAAATCTGGATTTGACGCAAAGCAGCGTTTTAAGGGCAGAATTCACATTGAATGCTAAATGACGGGCCTAAAATGCTTTAAAACATCTTGCATGTGTATACATCAATCAGGTAGTGTAATTAAGGTACTGCTTCACACTGACACACCAAACTCACCGTGTAACGCACCGCAAACAGCTGTTTGTGTAGTGACGGCCGTGCTGGACTGGTGCGCACCATGGCGAGAGTGCAGGTTTTGGTGGCTTTACAGCCCATATGGTCGCCTGGCTGATGTAGCTGAATGACAGAACAGTGACAGTGACTGCAGTGGTGGGTTCACTGAACAGGTATGCAGTGGTGGGTTCACAGAACAGGTATGCAGTGGCAGGTTCACAGAACAGGTATACAGTGGCGGGTTCACTGAACAGAACAGGTATACTGTGGCAGGTTCACTGAACAGAACAGGTATACAGTGGCGGGTTCACTGAACAGAACAGGTATACAGTGGCAGGTTCACTGAACAGAACAGGTATACAGTGGCGGGTTCACTGAACACAACAGGTATGCAGTGGTGGGTTCACTGAACAGAACAGGTATGCAGTGGTGGGTTCACTGAACAGGTATGCAGTGGTGGGTTCACTGAACAGGTATGCAGTGGTGGGTTCACTGAACAGGTATGCAGTGGTGGGTTCACTGAACAGGTATGCAGTGGTGGGTTCACAGAACAGGTATGCAGTGGTGGGTTCACAGATCAAGTATGCAGTGGCAGGTTCACTGAACAGGTATGCAGTGGTGGGTTCACTGAACAGGTATGCAGTGGTGGGTTCACTGAACAGGTATGCAGTGGTGGGTTCACAGTACAGGTATGCAGTGGTGGGTTCACAGAACAGGTATGCAGTGGCAGGTTCACTGAACAGGTATGCAGGTATCCAGTGGGCTCACTGAACAGAACAGGTATGGTTGGCTCACTGAACAGAACAGGTATGCAGCCAGGAACAAGCTAAGCCTAACTAATCTTACCCTATGAGAGACAGTCTGCAGCAGCTCGCCCTACTCTCACTAACGCAGGCACACGAGTGAGCGTAATGGCCGCCGCTGCCTGCCTTTTATTAGGGGGGAAGTGGCTCCAGGGGCTAGTGTAGCCTAATTGGCTACACTGGGCCTGCTGACTGTGATGTAGAGGGTCAAAGTTGACCCTCATGGTGCATTATGGGGCGAACCGAACTTCCGCAAAACTTCGCCTGCGGGACGCGAACGCGAACCACTGAAGTTCGCATGGAACCGTTCGCAGGCGAACCGTTCGGCCCAACTCTACCCCTTACCCATTTCCACAAAGGGTTAAATGAAATTAAAACACAACCACGAAAAAAGTCCTTTAATTTTCTTAATTAACCAGAAATACTTACCTGTACCTTTAAAAAAAAATTCCCATGCCAATAGGTACAAAGTACCCCTTACCCATTTCCACAAAGGGTTAAATGAAATAAAAACACAACCACGAAAAAAGTCCTTTCATTTTCTTAATTAACCAGAAATACTTACCTGTACCTTTAAAAAAAAAATTCCCATGTCAATATCCACGGTAATTGATCCAACGAACTGTATCCTCTTATGTTGCATTCTTCTATTAAGTTGATTGAAGATCTCCGAAGCCCCCCACCCACATAGCAGAGAATGCGTCCTTTCGGATGCATAGCTGCTAGCTCCCGCTGTCTCTCCCTACCTGCCTGCCTGCACCTGTCAACCCCCACCTAGGCTGGCACCCAGTGCACCCATGGGTGCGCTGGATGCCAGCTTAGGTGGGGGTTGACAGGTGCAGGCAGGTGGGCAGGGCCGGTTTAAGCAACAATGGGGCCCCAGGGCAAAATAAACCTGGGGGGCCCCCCCAACATATACCACGGAACAAAAATCTGCATTAGGGGACCTTTTTTGCAGCTGGTATAGTCAGGGTGTGAAGTCCCAATCAGTCGGAGCTCCACATTCTGGCTATCCCAGCCTGCATGGGGGACAAGGGGTTAAAAAGTTTTTTTCAATTCCCACACTCTAAACATAAAAAAATGTAGGAAAATTTGAAAAAATGCCAGGGATCTTCATACAGCCATATTGCGGCTGTATAGCGATCCCTGGCCAAAGCGCTGCGTGTAGACCCCCTGGAAACCCCGTCAGGAAATTTATTGCGCTTTCGTTTGATGCATGTAAAATTACACTACCGTTAGCTACTAAAAGTGACATTTACCACATTTAAAAGTATACTTTTTTCCTTCGAAACTTTAAAATCGATTTTCTCAAAAACTATAAGGTCTTTTTGAAAAATTGTTTTTTCCTCTTACGATATCCTTAACATATCCTGCAAATTTAGGGTTTCTTGCATTTAAAGTGAATGTTTACCATTTTAAAAATCAAAAAGTCAGATACTCACCTAAGGAGAGGGAAGGCTTGGTCCTAATGAGCCTTCCCTCTCCTCTCCCGGTGCCCGGTCCCGCGCAGGATCCCCCGTAGCAGTATTCGACCAGTTCGGTCAAATACTGCCACTTCCGCAGCCGAAGGGAGCTTTCGGGCTCCCGAAGACGGGCCGCTCCATACTACGCATGCGCAAGCGCCCTCTATGACGCATACACGCGTGCGTAGTATGGAGCGGCCCATCTTCGGAAGCCTGAGTGCTCCCGAAGACCTCCGAAGTCCCTGCGGCGGCGCACGCGAACGGGGGAGCCAGCGCAGCACCGAGGGCACCGGGAGAGGAGAGGGAAGGCTCATGAGGACCGAGCCTTCCCTCTCCTTAGGTGAGTATCTGACTTTTTGATTTTTAAATGGGTAACCACTGGCTTTAAGGTGGATTTGCTATTAACCATTAAAGTCGGCAGGTTTTTAAATGTGTATTTTTTTTCCTTTGAAACTTTAAAATCAATTTTCTCAAAAACTATAAGGCCGATTTGAATTTTTTTTTTCCCTCTTGTAGCCACTGGGGGCCCCTACAAGCTCTGGGGCCCTGGGGCAGCTGCCTCCTTTTCCTCTATGGTAGCGCCGGCCCTGCAGGTGGGGAGAGACATCAGCGGGAGCCAGCAGCTTCACGTCCTTCCGAGGACGCATTCTCTGCTATACTAACGGCTCATGAATGAGCCGGATCTTTTGAATGAATCGGTTCTTTTTTATGAATCAACTCTTTTTTTTTTTTTTTTACTTTAAAATCGATTTTCTCAAAAACTATAAGGTCTTTTTGAAAAAAAAAATGTCCTCTTGTTCCCACTGTTCTTCTTAACATTCCCAGTAATTTTGGTGTTGCTAGCTTTTAAAGGGGCTTTGCAATTAACCATTAAAGTCGGCGGGGGTATATTTTCCCATGGTCAGAAGGAGAATTTACATTGAAACTTTAAAATTGATTTTCTCAAACTATAAGGTCTTTTTGAAAAAAAAAATGTCCTCTCATTCCCACTGTTCTTCTTAACATTTTCTACAAGTTTGGGGTTTCTAGCTTTTAAAGCGGCTTTGCTATTAACTGCTAAAGTCGGCTGGGCACTTAATTTTCCCACGGTCAGAAGGAGTTACTTTAAAATTGATTTTATCAAAAACTATAAGGTATTTTTGAATTTTTTTTTCACACCTCTTGTAGTCACTGAAAGATCTCAGGTGTTAGACACCTTGAAACATCTTTTCCATCACTTTTCTGGCCAGCATAAATGTTTCTAGTTTTCAAAGTTCGCCTCCCCATTGAAGTCTATTGTGGTTCGCGAACTTTTATGCGAACCGAACCTTCCGTGACGGTTCGCGAACGGGGTTCGTGAACCGAAAATCGGAGGTTCGTGACATCTCTATTCTGAAACTGAAACAACCTTCCTCTGAACTGGTGTAATCCAAAATATTGATTTTTAGTATAGTACAGCAGGAAATGTAAATAGAAACCCTATGAACTGTTTATTTGATTGTTTCCATTTAAATAAAACCTAACACTTTTCATAAATGTCTTTAGATGAATCGAGGAAATACTGTTGGAATCTTCTCCACATCAGCATCAAAGGATAATGACTGGCTGACAACATTTTTAACTTATCATGGAATAAAAGTGAACACATATTTTATTTCTCTGAAGACGTTTGCAGATAATGTTTCAAAATGTCACTTTGGGATTCTGTATCACTCCCGTAGGACTGGGAGGGTGAATGTCACTGATGTCACAGACTCCTTGTACGACCAGTATCTGAAGCACATGTCAAACACCCTAGGTATGTAAGATCTTTTTCTATTTTCACAAAGTTAGCCATTTAAATCTCTTGAGCTTTAGAACCTTATGGCTATAAGGGATTTTTGTTTGTTTTTTACCTTTATTTTTAAATAAAGCACACATTCACTAAATCAAAAAAAAAAAAAAAAAAAAGGCATGTGCATGTAGCACACAACAATTTTACTTTTACTAATAAAAATTGCATAGCACTAGTGTTGCTTGTTACAGGGTCGAAATTATGAACTCCGTAATATCCGAATTTAGGCATTTCAAGATTGTAACTGTAAGGCATAATCACCGGACGATTATAGATGGAATTACACGTGTACTCAAAACCAGACCCAAAGTGACTCGGAATTAGAAATGGCCCGAACATCAGATTTTCTGTTCGCAGACCGTGAACGCAAACTTCCGCAAAAGTTTGAGTTCGCTCGATCTGGACAAACTGCCATAGACTTCAATGGGCAGGCGAATCCTAAAACATACAGGGACTATTTCTGGCCACAAAAGTGATAGAAATGTTGTCTCAAGGGGTCTAACACCTGGAGGGAGGCATGCCAAAAGTCCCTCGTAAAATTAAGTATTTGACACAGAGTAGGATTATAATCCCTAAAGGGCAGAAATCCCATTGCGTTCCTATATTGGAGGCATAAAGTACTTTAAAACCTCCTGCGTGTGTATACATGGATCAGGTAGTGTAAGTAGTGTACTGCTTCACACTGACAGACCAAATTCACTGTTTAATGCACTGCAAACAGCTGTTTGTGTAGTGATGTTCGTGCTCGTGTACACCTTGGCGAGAGTGCAGGCGATGGCGGTTTTCCAACCCATATGGTCGGGCTGAGGTAGCTTAATGACAGAACAACAGTGACTGTCCAGCTGATCAAAATTGGTCTGTCCACAATGAAGCAATGACCTTATTATCTTGGGAGTGCCCCCCAACACACTCATATATGTCATTGCTTCATTGTTATATGAAAGCCCCTTCGCTTCGGCAAGGTAACGATGACGAAGGGGAATTGACACATGTACATGCCTTTTGTTTTCTTGTTGTTGCAGCCACAGTGCAGCCAGAAAAATTAGGCATGTACACACACCAGAAAAAAATTATTATTTTTGGTAGTGGATGCTGCTAGCAGTGCCCATAAACATTCAGGAATTCACCTGGAGTCCTGGACCCTGTTGGTGCTGGCAGAGAAGGCAGTCAAGCGGCCTGCAGGCAGAGATGCTGTGTGGGGACTGACTTAGTCTTTGGACAGGCAGTAGCCCTCCGGGATCCATGCCTCATTCATTTTAATGAAGGTGAGGTGCTGAACACTTTTGTGACCTAGTAGGCGACTTCTCTTGCCAGCGACCATGCCTCCTGCGCTGAAGGTCCTTTCTGACAGGACGTTTGAGGCGGGGCAAGCCAGAAGTTGGATGTCAAATTGTGGCTAGAGATGTAGCGAACGGTTCGCCAGCGAACGGTTCCAGGCAAACTTTGGTGGTTCGCGTTCGCCTGCACCAGGCGAACGTTTGGGGAAGTTCAATTCGCCCCATAATGCTCTATTGAGCAAATCTTTGACCCTCTACATCACAGTCAGCAGGCACATTGTTACCAATCAGCAGGCATGGTCGGAAGAGCCAATTTCCGATTCCGCGGTAATTCCGCATACCGCCATAACAAAATTCCGCTTCCGCTACATTCCGGTGGAATTCCGCTACATTCCGCTACATTCCGCGGTATTCCGCCACGTGCACTTTCCGTATTTTTAAACGGATTTCCGTAAATTTAGGAGGAATTACTCAATCGCTCATTTGAAATATCGTTTTTGTATCTGAAATTTAAGATGATCATCAATACTGTTGATAACAGTCTATTGTTAATAAAGTTGATTTGTATTTTGTAAATTTGGATAAAAAAATGTTGAAACCGTTATTTTAGCGCGGTAACTTTCCGCTGATTATGATTGGTCAACTCATTCCGCATGTCCTGATTGGTCAATTCATTCCGATTCCGATTTTGCCGGAATTCCGAATTGCAATTTCCAAATTCCGCGGAACCATGCGGAAACCCCAATTCCGGCGGAATTTCGGAATTTTAGCTTCCGCGGAATTCAGAAGCCCATGCCTGCCAATCAGACTACTCTCACTGCTGGAGCCCCACCCCCCCTTATACAAGGCAAGGTCCTTGAGCCATTTGACTCACTCACCTGCCTATACTAATTAGTTAAGGGACTGCTCCCTCCACCCTCCTCCCTTCCTACCTACCTATTCTCTCCTCATCTGCCAGGGAATGCCAGTATTTCAAAAGCCAGCTTACATACCATGGCTGGGGATTGAACCCAAGTCTCAGTGTATGGTAGGTAACTAACATATCCATTATACCACCAACATTTCTAGCTGAAGTTAGCCTAGCATTTACAATTTATGCTCAATCCAAAAGAAAAATTAGACAAGACAAATAACATTTATATCGTGCTTTCCTCCTGGCGGACTCAAAGCACCAGAGCTGCAGCCACTAGGGCATGCTCTATAGGCAGTAGCAGTGTTAGGAAGACTTGACTAAGGTCTCCTACTGAATAGGTGCTGGCTTACTGAGCAGACAGGGCCGAAATTCAAACCCTGGTCTCCTGTGTCAGAGGCAGAACCCTTAACCATTACACCATCCAGCCACTGCTTAAGGATATGTAGCATGGCCTTGCCTTTCGTGTTCAAAAGTTGTCCAAAGAGAACCCCAGATAGCCAGGTACATTCATCTCTCTCTTTTTCTCTCTCTCTCTCTCTCTCTCTCTCTAGTAGGGATGGTCACCGCTTTCCGCGGAATTGTATTTTTGCGCATAAATGGATTGAGCATAAATGGTACATGCTAGGCTGGCTTCAGCACGTAGTGTTGGTGGTGGCAAGGCCATGCCTGGCTACATATCCTTAAGCAGTGGCTGGTGTGAGGAAACGCGGAAAAGCCGCCGCGTGTGCCAAGAGCTAGGCGGCTGACTCCGCATCCTACGCGGCGGTTTGCACGCGTCTGGTTGTGTGGTGGAACACGGAAAAGCCGCCGCATGTCCTGACAGCAAAGCGGCTGTTTGCATGCAGCAGCATGTGCTTGGTGTGGCTGGGTCTGTTAGTGCACCTAGGCAGATGGAGAGCTATGCTCGCGCGGGCCTGAATTCAGGACCTTTATACCTGCAGAGGAAGTGTCAGCTGATCAGGAAGGTCAGCTGATTCCTGCAGGACTCATGATTGGCTGAATGGTTCGGGTGGGGCAGCAGAGTCCAGCAACTATATATTCTGCTGCTTATCCAGTTGCTGGTTGTCTGGCGTTGCGATCACATACGTGGGAGCACCCAGATCCGTAGTCAGATCCGCAAGTGTGCCGGGACCAGCTGGAGCTGTAATCCTACACTTAGCTAGTTTCTCTTGATAGCTTAAAGTACTAGTTTGATTGTGATTATCTGTTTTGACCTTTTGCCTGCCTGACTATCCTCCTGAATTCTGATCTTGTACCTCGATATTTCTGATACTCTGTTGCCGAACCCCGGCTCGTCCTTAGACTCTGCTTCTGCCTACTGATCTTGTACCTCGATATTTCTGATACCCTGTTGCCGAACCCTGCCTGTACCTGACTCCGACTTTGCCTCTTGATATTGTACTTTATCTGTCCGTGTGTGTACGACCTGGCTTGTCTGACCTCGAGAACCGACCTCACTGTTGGAGGCGGTTCCCCGTTCTATCAGTGACACTTCCTCCAGAGTGTTACTTTTAGACAATCCTTCCTACTCGCAGCCTGACTCCTCCCGTCTTGGAGAGTCCAGGTCTTCGGAAGGAATCCGTGCAGTATACCTTACTGCGCTGAGGCTTAGTCCTCAAAGTGTTACTGTTACACCAAACACTACACTCTACTCAGGTGAACAGAGGTTAGCTGGTATATCGGATTATCGGTGATACTGCAGATCACTTATTATCTGGTATACATCTGTATTCCCAGTGATACTGCAGATCACCGGTAATCAGATCCTCTCTGTGCTTCACTGATCGTTACAGCTGGATGGTGTAATGGTTAAGGGCTCTGCCTCTGACACAGGAAACCAGGGTTCGAATTCTCGGCTCTGTCTGCTCAGTAAGTAAGCACCTATTCAGTAGGAGACCTTAGGCAAGTCTTCCTAACACTGCTACTGCCTATGGAGCCAGGAGAAAAGCACAATATAAATGTTATTTGTCTTGCCTAATTTTTCTCTTGACAACTGTTGAACACGAAAGGCAAGGCCATGCCTTGTTACACATCCTTAAGCAGTGGCTGACTGGTGTAATGGTTATGGGCTCTGCCTCTGACACAGGAGACCAGGGTTCACATCTTGGCTCTGTCTGTTCAGTAAGCCAGCACCTATTCAGTAGGAGACCTTAGTCAAGTCTTCCTAACACTGCTACTGCCTATAGAGTGTGCCCTAGTGGCTGCAGCTCTTGCGCTTTGAGTCTGCCAGGAGAAAAGCATGATATAAATGTTATTTGTCTTGTCTAATTTTTCTTTTGGATTGAGCATAAATTGTAAATGCTAGGCTAGCTTCAGCTAGAAGTGTTGGTGGTATAATGGATATGTTAGTTACCTACTATACACTGAGACCTGGGTTCAATCCCCAGCCACGGTACGTAAGCTGGCTTTTGAAATCCTGGAATTCCCTGGCAGATGAGACCTTCCTCCCGTCCGGTAGGAGGGATGAGGGAATAGGTAGGACAGGAGGGAGGAGGGTGCTCCAGGTATTAGAACCCTTGAAACATGTTTTCTATCATTTTTCTAGCCAGTAGAAATTTTTGTAAATTTTGAAATTCGCATCCCCATTGAAGTCTTTTGCGGTTCGCAAACTTTTTCGCGAACCGAACTTTCAGCGAAGGTTCGCGAACCTAAAATCGGAGGTTCGCAACATTTCTAATTGTGACAGCTCTGGCCACAGGTCAAGGCTGCACACCCAGTAGTCCAGGTGTTCATCGCTGCTTAGAGTGTCTATATCCGCATTTAAGGCCAGGTAGTTGGCTACCTGCCGGTCGAGGCATTGTCAGAGGGTGGATCCCAAAGGGCTGAGGCGTTGGACCAAAGAAAGTCCATACAAAAATTTGACAGCCAGGGATCCAACTACTGAGTGGTGAGAGCCTCAGTGAGGCAGTATTCTGTGACTGCAACTTGTTTTAGGCACAATTGTGCAAGTACCGGATGAACTGTGGAACTGTGCTAAGACAAACCTTCAATTCGCCTTATGCCATCTAATGAATATGCAATTTTTTGAGTGTGAAGAAATACCTCTGATTGAGGATTTTTTTTTTACTTTAGGCATAGTCTCCTATGGCTAGCTGTTAATGTCTCTGGCAGTACTATTATGGGATCCCAGGTGTGATTGGCATGATTGGAGTGTGCTTTTCTGTGTGAGTCCAGCCAGCTGTGCACTTTCCATCCTATGAGAGTGATTTTATGGTTTTAACCACTTGAGGACCACAGTCTTTTCGCCCCTTAAGGACCAGAGCCTTTTTCTCCATTCAGACCACTGCAGCTTTCACGGTTTATTGCTCGGTCATACAACCTACCACCTAAATTAATTTTACCTCCTTTTCTTGTCACTAATACAGCTTTCTTTTGGTGCTATTTGATTGCTGCTGCGAGTTTTAGTTTTTATTATATTCATCAAAAAAGACATGAATTTTGTAAAAAAAAAAGACTTTTTTAACTTTCTGTGCTGACATTTTTCAAATAAAGTAAAATTTCCTATACATTTGAGCGCGAAAGTTATTCTGCTACGTGTCTTTGATAAAAAAAAAAAAAAACATTCAGTGTATATTTATTGGATTGGGTAAAAGTTATAGCGTTTACAAACTATGGTGCCAAAAGTGAATTTTCCCATTTGGAAGCATCTCTGACTTTTCTGCCCACCTGTCATGTTTCATGAGGTGCTAAAATTCCAGGATAGTATAAATACCCCCAAATGACCCCATTTTGGAAAGAAGACATCCCAAAGTATTCACTGAGAGGCATGGTGAGTTCATAGAAGATTTTATTTTTTGTCACAAGTTAGCAAAAAATGACACTTTGTGACAAAAAAAGAAAAAAAGAAAAGTTTCAATTTCTTCTAACTTGCGACAAAAAACAAAAAGAAATCTGCCATGGACTCACTATGCACCTCTCTGAATACCTTGAAGTGTCTACTTTCCAAAATGGGGTCATTTGTGGGGTGTGTTCACTGTCCTGGCATTTTGGGGGGTGCCTAATTGTAGCACCCCTGTAAAGCCTAAGGATGCTCATTGGACTTTGGGCCCCTTAGCACAGTTAGGCTGCAAAAAAGTGCCACACATGTGGTATTGCCGTACTCAGGAGAAGTAGTATAATGTGTTTTGGGGTGTATTTTTACACATACCCATGCTGGGTGGGAGAAATATCTCCATAAATGACAATTTTTTGATTTTTTTTACACACAATTGTCTATTTACAGAGATATTTCTCCCACTCAGCATGGGTATGTGTAAAAATACACCCCAAAACACATTATACTACTTCTCCTGAGTACGGCGATACCACATGTGTGGCACTTTTTTGCACCCTAACTGTGCTAAGGGGCCCAAAGTTCAATGAGTACCTTTAGGATTTCACAGGTCATTTTGCGACATTTGGTTTCAAGACTACTCCTCACGGTTTAGGGCCCCTAAAATGCCAGGGCAGTATAGGAACCCCACAAATGACTCCATTTTAGAAAGAAGACACCCCAAGGTATTCCGTTAGGAGTATGGTGAGTTCATAGAAGATTTTTTTTTTGTCACAAGTTAGCGGAAATTGATTTTAATTGTTTTTTTTCACAAAGTGTCATTTTCCGCTAACTTGTGACAAAAAAAAAATCTTCTATGAACTCACCATACTCCTAACAGAATACCTTTGGGTGTCTTCTTTCTAAAATGGGCTAATTTGTGGGGTTCCTATACTGCCCTGGCATTTTAGGGGCCCTACACCGTGAGGAGTAGTCTTGAAACCAAATGCCGCAAAATGACCTGTGAAATCCTAAAGGTACTCATTGGACTTTGGGCCCCTTAGGGCAGTTAGGGTGCAAAAAAGTGCCACACATGTGGTATTGCCGTACTCAGGAGAAGTAGTATAATGTGTTTTGTGGTGTATTTTTACACATACAGATGCTGGGTGGGAGAAATATCTCTGTAAATGACAATTATTTGATTTTTTTTTTTACACACAATTGTCAATTTACAGAGAGATTTCTCCCACCCAGCATGGGTATGTATAAAAATACACCCCAAAACACATTACACTACTTCTTCTGAGTACGGCGATACCACATGTGTGACACTTTTTTGCAACCTAGGTGCGCTAAGGGGCCTAACGTCCTATTCACAGGTCATTTTGAGGCATTTGGATTCTAGACTACTCGTCACGGTTTAGGGCCCCTAAAATGCCAGGGCAGTATAGGAACCCCACAAGTGACCCCATTTTAGAAAGAAGACACCCCAAGGTATTATGTTAGGAGTATGGTGAGTTCATAGAAGATTTTTTTTTTTGTCACAAGTTAGCGGAAAATGACACTTTGTGAAAAAAAAAAACAATACAAATCAATTTCCGCTAACTTGTGACAAAAAATAAAATCTTCTATGAACTCATCATACACCTAACAGAATACCTTGGGGTGTCTTCTTTCTAAAATGGGGTCACTTGTGGGGTTCCTATACTGCCCTGGCATTTTAGGGGCCCTAAACCGTGAGGAGTAGTCTAGAATCCAAATGCCTCAAAATGACCTGTGAAGTCCTAAAGGTACTCATTGGACGTTGGGCCCCTTAGCACAGTTAGGCTGCAAAAAAGTGTCACACATGTGGTATCGCCGTACTCAGGAGAAGTAGTATAATGTGTTTTGTGGTGTATTTTTACATATAACCATGCTGGGTGGGAGAAATATCTCTGTAAATGACACATTTTTGATTTTTTTTTTTACACACAATTGTCCATTTACAGAGAGGTTTCTCCCACCCAGCATGGGTATGTGTAAAAATACACCACAAAACACATTATACTACTTCTCCTGAGTACGAAGATACCACATGTGTGACACTTTTTTGCAGCCTAGGTGCGCTAAGGGGCCCAACGTCCTATTCACAGGTCATTTTGAGGCATTTGTTTTCTAGACTACTCATCACGGTTTAGGGCCCCTAAAATGCCAGGGCAGTATAGGAACCCCACAAGTGACCCCATTTTAGAAAGAAGACACCCCAAGGTATTATGTTAGGTATATGGCGAGTTCATATAAGATTTTATTTTTTGTCACAAGTTAGTGAAAAATGACACTTTGTGAAAAAAACTATAAAAATCCAATTTCCGCTAACTTTTGACAAAAAAATAAAATCTTCTATAAACTCATCATACACCTAACAGAATACCTTGGGGTGTCTTTTTTCTAAAATGGGGTCACTTGTGGGGTTCCTATACTGCCCTGGCAATTTACGGGCCCAAAACCGTGAGTAGTCTGGAAACCAAATTTCTCAAAATGACTGTTCAGGGGTATAAGCATCTGCAAATTTTGATGACAGGTGGTCTATGAGGGGGCAAATTTTGTGGAACCAGTCATAAGCAGGGTGGCCTCTTAGATGACAGGTTGTATTGGGCCTGATCTGATGGATAGGAGTGCTAGGGGGGTGACAGGAGGTGATTGATGGGTGTCTCAGGGGTTGGTTAGAGGGGAAAATAGATGCAATCAATGCACTGGGGAGGTGATCGGAAGGGGGTCTGAGGGGGATCTGAGGGTTTGGCCGAGTGATCAGGAGCCCACACGGGGCAAATTAGGGCCTGATCTGATGGGTAGGTGTGCTAGGGGGTGACAGGTGGTGACAGGAGGTGATTGATGGGTGTCTCAAGGTGTGATTAGAGGGGGCAAATAGATGCAAGCAATTCACTGGGGAGGTGATCAGGGCTGGGGTCTGATGGCGTTCTGAGGGTGTGGGCGGGTGATTGGGTGCCCTAGGGGCAGATTAGGGTCTAATCTGATGGGTAACAGTGAAAGGTGGTGATAGGGGGTGATTGATGGGTGATTGATGGGTAATTAGTGGGTGTTTAGAGGAGAGAACAGATGTAAACACTGCACTTGGGAGGTGATCTGACGTTGGATCTGCGGGCGATCTATTGGTGTAGGTGGGTCATCAGATTGCCCGCAAGGGGCAGGTTAGGGGCTGATTGATGGGTGGCACTGACAGGGGGTGATTGATGGGTGATTGATGGGTGATTGACAGGTGATTTTGACAGGTGATCAGTGGGTTATTACAGGGAAGAACAGATGTAAATAATGCACTGGCAAATTGATAAGGGGGGGGGGGGGGGGGGTCTGAGGGCAATCTGAGCGTGTGGGTGGGTGATTGGGTGCCCGCAAGGGGCAGATTAGGGTCTAATCTGATGGGTAACAGTGACAGGTGGTGATAGGGGGTGATTGATGGGTGATTGATGGGTAATTAGTGGGTGTTTAGGGTAGAGAACAGATGTAAACACTGCACTTGGGAGGTGATCTGATGTCGGATCTGCGGGCGATCTATTGGTGTGAATGGGTGATCAGATTGCCCGCAAGGGGTAGGTTAGGGGCTGATTGATGGGTGGCAGTGACAGGGGGTGATTGATGGGTGGCAGTGACAGGGGGTGATTGATGGGTGATTGATAGGTTATTGACAGGTGATCAGTGGGTTATTACAGGGAAGAACAGTTGTAAATAATGCACTGGCGAATTGATAAGGGGGGGGGGGGTCTGAGGGCAATCTGAGCGTGTGGGCGGGTGATTGGGTGCCCGCAAGGGGCAGATTAGGGTCTAATCTGATGGGTAACAGTGACAGGTGGTGATAGGGGGTGATTGATGGGTGATTGATGGGTAATTAGTGGGTGTTTAGGGTAGAGAACAGACGTAAACACTGCACTTGGGAGGTGATCTGATGTCGGATCTGCGGGCGATCTATTGGTGTGGGTGGGTGATCAGATTGCCCGCAAAGGGCAGGTTAGGGGCTGATTGATGGGTGGCAGTGACAGGGGGTGATTGATGGGTGGCAGTGACAGGGGGTGATTGATAGGTGATTGACAGGTGATCAGTGGGTTATTACAGGGAAGAACAGATGTGAATAATGCACTGGCGAATTGATAAGGGGGGGTCTGAGGGCAATCTGAGCGTGTGGGCGGGTGATTGGGTGCCCGCAAGGGGCAAATTAGGGTCTAATCTTATGGGTAACAGTGACAGGTGGTGATAGGGGGTGATTGATGGGTGATTGATGGGTAATTAGTGGGTGTTTAGAGGAAAGAATAGATGTAAACAATGCACTTGGGAGGTGATCTGACGTCGGATCTGCGGGCGATCTAATGGTGTGGGTGGGTGATCAGATTGCCCGCAAGGGGGCAGGTTAGGGGCTGATTGAAGGGTGGCAGTGACGGGGGTGATTGACAGGTGATTGACAGGTGATTGACAGGTGATCAGGGGGGATAGATGCATGCAGTACACAGGGGGAGTCTGGGGAGAATCTGAGGGGTGGGGGTGATCAGGAGGGAGCAGGGGGCAGTTTAGGGACTAAAAAAAAATAGCGTTGACAGATAGTGACAGGGAGTGATTGATGGGTGATTAGGGGGGTGATTGGGTGCAAACAGTGGTCTGGGGGTGGGCAGGGGGGGATCTGAGGGGTGCTGTGGGCGATCAGGGAGCCGGGAGGGGGAAATCAGTGTGCTTGGGTGCAGACTAGGGTGGCTGCAGCCTGCCCTGGTGGTCCCTCAGACACTGGGACCACCAGGGCAGGAGGCAGCCTGTATAATAGGCTTTGTATACATTACAAAGCCTATTATACACTTTACGTGCGGCGATCCGGGTGCTAGTAACCCGCCAGCGCTTCCGAACGGCCGGCGGGTTACAGCGCGAGGGGGGCGGAGCCAGTCGCCGGCGGCTGATCGCGTCACGAATGACTCGATCGCCGCATAACCACGCCTGCCGCCGCCACCGCCGATGGGCGTATTGCGGTCGTTTGGGGCCCAGCCCTTGCCGCCGCCCATCGGCTTAAGGCGGTCGGCAAGTGGTTAAAGTGACACGTGAGTGATAATACAGTGTTTTCTATTTTTGAATAAAGCTGATTTTGGTGAAGTAGAAGCAGAGCATGATTTCTCGTGTTGTTGGACTAAGAAGGTCCGCATATCCGACATCACCATCAGATCACTAGAGTATCCTGTCCTTGCCTGCATGGACATGGGAGGAGGAGGAGGATTACTAGCACCGTTTTCCCGTTGTGCTGTGACATCACCCTTAACGCAGTGTAAAGCATACTTGCCAGATTGTTGTGCAAGTGCTGTATCCTTTCAGCCTTGTCGCAATTTGGTAACATCTCCACAACTTTGTGCTTACACCGAGGATCTAATAGTGTTGCACACAGTCCAGGTCTTTCTTTTTGAGGTTTTTTTTTTTTTTTATATGGGGTTCCATTAACAGGCTGGACAGCAAGAAAGACCTAGTCATCTCCTCTTCCTCACTGATGTCAGGGATGTTGTCCTCCTCCCCCCAGCCACGAACAATACCCACGGGCACCCGAAAGGTGAGCAGCATAAGCCCTCTGCGACACCTGCTGTAGGTTGTTCTTCCGCATCCTCC